>NC_133620.1:353254779-353349779 GCF_048593235.1 Sminthopsis crassicaudata
CAATCCGGGACAAAAAAAGGGAAGGAAAGGCCGCGAGCTTCCAGGCCCGCTGACCTCCCCGGGGGCTTTCCAGTAGTCCTCCTGTGCGCGCTTTTCCTCCCAGGGTCCGCGGTCGCACCCAGCTTGGCCAGAAGGCGAGGCCCGGTCCGCTGGAGGAGGAGGAAGAGGAATAGAGGGGCTCTGTCCTCCAAGGTTTGTCGGGGAAGCAAATCAACCTCTCAGACACGTTCCATGCTCGCCGCCAAAGCGCGGGGGGGGGGGGGGGGCAGGTGAAGAAAGGGGGCGACCCTGTGCCGCGGGACTCGCAGTTCCTAAATTCCCGCCCGCCTCTCTCCCACCACAGTACAGCCCCCCCGCCCCGCGCGGCCAGTCCTCCAGCTCCGGCCCTCCTGCGACGCTGCGGAGCCCAGGCAGGTAGAGACCACCGCTTTCGTGCTCCCACACGCGCGCTTTAAGCTCACACACACACACACTCGGAAACTCCCGATCCAGCCCCGAGGTTCACCTGGCCCTTCCCACATAATCTAGCAGGACACGGGCGGTGTGTGGGTGTGAGGGGCTGTCGGACTTACACTCGGCGATCTCCTCCCGAAGGAGCCCCTAGGATCCAAACCCGGCTTCCCCCGCCCCGCTCCCCTCCGGCTTAGCCCTTCAGTCCGACCCCAACGGCGGGCTCCCGCCCTGCCCTCCTCCTCACTCTCCCCGAGTTTAGAGAGCTTTCCCCTGCCCCTCGCCCATCCCCGCTGCGGGGCCGCAGCTTCTCGCGCCCCGAGGAGTCGGCGGGGGGTTCCGGGATTCCAGGTATGTGAGGAGGTGATCGGGGGCGCCAGAGTAAGGAGCGGAGCAAATATGGACCCAGGGACCTTTGGGTGGGCAGGGAGGCATCTGGAGGACGGACCCCCGTCTCCTCCCCCTCTCCATCCCAAGAGGCGCCCGAACCCGAGGAGAGAGTCTTCTAGTGCCCTCGGGCTCTCCCCTCGCCCAGCCCGAGCCTTTCTCCTTACCTGCGGGGTCCGGGGCTGCCGCCTTCTACCTGCTAGCAGGCTGCCGGAGCTCCTGCACTGGGGAGGGCCAGGGGGTGGGACTAGGCTCTGGGGCGGGGCAAGTGGGCGGAGGAGCGTCCAGGAAGAGGGAGGGAGCCTCTAACCCCTCACTTGTCGCCCCCGACAATGAATGGGCACGGACCGTTCCAAGCCAAAGTGCGGCCACTCCAGATCCAAGAGCCGGCTGCTTTGTCTTGTTTTACCCCAAGGCTGGAGCCCGATGGAAACCTGGGTCCCTCATTAGGGGAGGCGAACCCTCTCCCCGCCCCCCCAGTAAAGAGAGTCAAGGAGGAACCACTAGAAGTAGCTAATCATAGTAACTCCCCAAGACGCATTGCCTTAAAATTTATAATCAGTGTGAAGTATGAAGCTATGGAGATATGATTATCCCCACTTCACAGATAAGGAAACGAAGTTTCAAGAGTCACAGAACTATTAATTGTTGAATACAGGACATGAACTCAAGTCTTCTAACATCCAATTTGGGGTTCTTTCTGTAGTATCACATTCTCTTCTTAGATAGAAGGAAGAAAAGGAAAGAGGAAAGGAAAAAGAAGAAAGGAAAGAGGAAAAGAAAGAAGAAAGAAGAAGAAAGGAGAAAGAAAAAGAAAGGAGAAAGAAAAGAAAGAAAGAAAGAAAGAAAGAAAGAAAGAAAGAAAGAAAGAAAGAAAGAAAGAAAGAAAGAAAGAAAGAAAGAAAGAAAGAAAGAAAGAAAGAAAGAAAGGAGGGAAGGAAGGAGAGAAGGAAGGAAGAAAGAAAGAAAGAAAGAAAGAAAGAAAGAAAGAAAGGAGGGAAGGAAGGAGAGAAGGAAGGAAGAAAGAAAGAAAGAAAGAAAGAAAGAAAGAAAGAAAGAAAGAAAGAAAGAAAGAAAGAAAGAAAGAAAGAAAGAAGAAAGAAAGGAGGGAAGGAAGGAGAGAAGGAAGGAAGAAAGAAAGAAAGAAGAAAGGAAGGAGGGAAGGAAGAAATTTTTGTTGTTCAGCCATTTTTCAGTTGTGTCCAACTCTTCACAACTCCATTTGGCATTTTCTTGGAAAAGATGGGAATGGTTTGTAATTTTCTTCTCCAGCTCATTTTATAAAGAAGGAAACTGAGGCAAACAAATGATTTGTCCAGGGTCACACAGCTAGGAAATGTCTGAAGTTGGATTTGAACTCAAGGAGATGAGTCTGGTAACTCCTAGCCTGGCACTGGGAGGAGTGTCTTGTCATCCAAGTAGTGGGTTAGATATTCCTAATGGTGATGGGGTAAGGTGGAGTTAAGGAGTAGCTCGGTGGCACATTAATAATAATAATAAATAGATAAGTTGTAGCACCTGGAGTCAGGAAGGCATATTTCTGAATTCAAATCCTTCCTCAGACATTGGCTATGTGATCCCAGCCAAGTCACTTAGCCCCCTTTGCCTCAGTTTCCTCATCTGTCAAATGAGTTGGAGAAAGAAATGATGAACCCCTCCAGGATCTTTATCATGAAAATCCCAAATGGGTCACAAAGAGATATGATCGAATAATAACCAAATCATAACAACAAAGGTGGAGTTGGGGGAGGAAGAGAAGAGAACATTTAGGGGGGTGGGACGGGGCAGGTGAATGGGCAGGAGGGAACTGGGACAATTGGGCAGCAGCCCATCCACCTATCCCATGTTCCAATCCTTTCAGCTGTCATTTTGTGGTCCAGCTCTGGAATGACTGGCGTCCAGGGCTCCGTGCATTCAGCCACATTCAGGGCCCAGGACTGGGCTTAGTACTCCTGGCCCTCAGGCCCCTGGCTCTTCTTCCCTCATAGCCGATAATTTTATTGACCTGTAAAAAGCACGTTGAATTGCAGGGCAGGATAGAGACCCAGGATAAGAGTGGGTGAAAGGCTTAGGAGGAAGGGGAATGACTTAGCTGAAGAAGCCCCAGGACAGCTCTGGGGGACAGGGAGGACAGGACATGCCATAGATATAGCAAGAGGGAGTGCAGGAAAGAGGTATGACTTCAAAGTTTGGAGAACAGAAAATCTGATCTTTTAAAAGTTTCTGGAGGTGAGGATTGGGAAGGAAAAGAAAGCTTGGCAGATCTGGGATGTCTGATGCTTTCTTGGACAGAGGACATGCTGATCTCCATCTCATCTGACAGTAGGACCAGGGAGAACAGCAGAAGTGTTGGTTAGGCAGCAATCAGCCTCTCATTCTTCTCCCCCCATCCCAATCCCTATAACTATTTGTCAAGTATATTATACTGGGAATCCTTTTGTCTATAGGTTGGGCCTCATGGCCACTTGGTCCCTTCCCATTGTCCTATTCTGTCTTCCCCACCCCCTACTCTCTTAGCCCCTTCCCTCCCTCCTTCCTGAAGGTGACTCTTGCCTGCTGGGTGTCTCCTGCCTACAAAAATAGATATTTCCCCAAAGAATCAACCTAGATCCTGTTTTTTTTTTTTTTTTTTTTAATGAGAACAGTAAATTCAGGTCCTGAGAACCCCCAGTCTTACCAAGTTCATACACACATGCACACTCCACATACACATACTTCTCTTCATACTATTTCTATTTCTTCTTAGATCTGAGGAAGATTTAATGGGGGAATAGAAGAACAAAAGTTAAAGGGATAGGAGGAATGATAGGATAATAGCTTCTGAGTTCAAAGTGACCTTTGAGGGAAATGAGTTCAATTTCCTTATTTTACAGATGAAGACATTGAGGACAGGACTCTTAACCAACTTGTCCAAGGTCATAAAATTAGTTCAATGCTAGGACTGGAATTTAAAAATTTTTTTTCCCCCTGAGGCTGGGGTTAAGTGACTTGCCCAGGGTCACACAGCTAGGAAGTGTTAAGTGTCTGAGACCACATTTGAACTCGGGTCCTCCTGAATTCAAGGCTGGTGCTCTATCCACTGCGCCACCTAGCTGCCCCTAGGACTGGAATTTTGAACCCAAGTCCACTGACTCTGAATCCATTGACTTTTTTTTTCTCACTTCAGCTTTCTATTTTCAGTCCAACTTATTTATTTTAAACAAGGAAACAAAGGCACAAAAAAATCAAATCACTGCCGATTTTTGCAGTGCCCAATGCCACTGCATTTGCAGTGCCGAAGGATCTAGAACTGGAAAAATTCTTTTGCTGCTCCCTGGATTCTAAGGGTGAAGAGATTTGTCCAAATCTCACAGGTGGTGATTTGCAGAATCACAATTCAGGTCCAAGCCTCTTGACTCCAAAACCAGTCCTATTTTCTACCAAAGTCACACCATAGTATTTGTCAGAGTCAAAATTCAGACTTTAGGTTCGTAATCCCAAATTCAGTATTCTTTTCCTTTTTTCTCAGGACAGAAAGGTGATAGTTTATTGATTAGTGAAGAATGCAGTCTGGAGAGGGTATTTTTCTTTGGAGCTGTTTCCTCCCAGAAGAGAAATCTGAAAAAGCTGAAATATATAGGCTAGACTCGCAGTGGTCCTCAAACTTTTTGAATAGGGGCCAGTTCCCGGTCCCTCAGACTGTGGGAGGGCCGGACTACAGTAAAAACAAAAGCTCACTCTGTCTCCACCCCTCAGCCCATTTGCCATAACCAGGCGGGCCACATAAACTCCTCAGTGGGCCGGAGTTTGAGAACCCCTGCTAGAGGAAGCCTCAGAGTATGGTCCTCACATCCAGGAGTCTGCCTGAAAATGACTTTGTCCAGCCTAGGCTGCCCGGCGAACCCTGTGGGGAGAACCCAGTGTCTGGGAGTCCACAGCCAGACTCAGAGAGCTCAGAGATCAAAGGGAAGAGAAAACTCTTTAGACCTCTTCTGTAAAATCAGGTGGTTGAATTGGATGATCTCTGAATTCCCTTTCAGTTTCTATGATCTTTTGATAGCCTTCAAAGGACTGTGAAACTAAAAATAAACAAAACCTCAAAACTTCCAACCTTCTACCACCATCTTTGCTTTGGGAGATATAGAGCAACACCGTCTACAACTTTCAGGTTCTTCTCCGAAACTTGGGACAAGGGAAATAAGTAGTCAGGGATGAAGTGGAGAAGAATAAGGCTTAGAGTCAGGGAAAAGGGGAGTTCCAAATAGAGGAGGGAGGTGGGCAGGTCTTCTTTGCCAGGCATTGGGGCAGTGTGGAATTGTCTCAATTTTCCCCAGAAGTTTCACCCATTGTGCACGAGCCTTCCTCTTGGCAGGACAAAAGGTTACCAGCCCACGAAATTTTACCCTCCTTTATCCCACCAATCGGGGTAACTAGGGGGCACCACAGATAGAGTGCCAAGCTCATCTTCCCGAGTCCCAAAACTGGCTTCAGATAATTACAAGCGGTATGACTCTGGACAAGTCACTTAACTGTTTGCCTCAGTTTCCTCATCTGTAAAAAGAGCAGGAGAAGGAAATGGAGACCCGCTCTAGTGCCTTTGTCAAGAAAACCCCAAATGGGGTCACAAAGAGTCAGACACGACTGAACAACAGCAACAAAAACATCCCTCCAACTATGCCAGCGGTGGGTCAGTCCAGCTGCTTCATGCCCCTCAGAGGCTGGACAGCAAGGCGCCCAGATTGTGATGCTCCAGCTGATCTAGCGCCAGGAGGTGAAAGGGGGGAAGGGAGGTGGGGCTGAGACAGCTGGTGACTTATTAGAACCTGCCAGGCTCTAGGCTGGAGGAGGCCCTGCCCTCTGGTGTCCATCGAGAAAATGACACGTTTTTACAAATGAATTTCTCAAGCGTTTTAAGCTTTCCAAATTGCTTTCCTAGAGCCTGTGAGGGAGGTAGTGCAAACCATCTTGTTCCCCATTTAGGTTTGCAGAAGCTGAAGTTTAGAGACAGCTGACAAGACACTCTATCGCTCGGCTCAGGGCACTCTGGTGGCTGTGGATGCTCTCTCTGTACTGGTTTCCAGGCTTCCTTCAAGACCCAGCTAAAATCCCCCCTTTCCCAATCCCCCTTACATTTAGTGCCTCTCCCCTATAGAGCATTACTTCTTTATTCTTTCTATAGCTTGTGTGTACTTTTGCCACCCAAGTCCTGCCCAAATCCCTGTGAGCTAAAGAGAAAAGGAGTCCAGCTCCATGAGAACAGTTATTTATTCACACACAATACCAGAAGAGAGGGACTGTTTGTGCTCATAAAGAAGGGCTGTTCAGATACACGGACACAGGTCTAGAGTTCCCTCTGTTCCCTGCCTCCCCGAGGAGGCAGAGGGCAAAGTCAAAGACTGGCTGGGCAGTGGTTGGTGAGTCGGGGCCACCTTCAGCTGGTTAGCTGGAAGCCACAGTCCCGGAGGTAGTCCAAGTCAGCCACCTGGAAGGGCACCTTGGACCACTGATTCACCTTCCGCCGCCCCCGGGGGGTCTCTAACACCAGGCTCCGGATTTTCAGGACGGGCAGTTTTACTGACTTATAGATCATCTCCAGACCCCAGGCCTGCGGGCATAGTAAAACAGGTGTGGGGGGGGGCAGTGTATGAGATTAGGGGATAATTTAGGAAAGAGGTCAGCTGGGACAGATCAGAGGATTCAGAGTTGAAAAAGACTTTTAAGGCCACCATTGCTGTCCTTTTGCAAATGAGAAAATTTGGGCCCAAAGTCACACAGGCCATAAGAAGTAAACTTCTTCCTTTCATTCTTTTTTTTAGGCAATCAGTGTCTTGCCCAGGGTTACACAGCTAGAAGGGAGTTCAGGCAGGTGAGTTGAGCACTCCATCCTATGGGTCACTGGCTGCCACCTTTTAGCATCCTGTATCTAAAATTAGTCTCATTCTCTTTTCCTCCATATCCTCCAACTTCCACCTAGGTCAGGACAGATGAAAGAGGAAGTAGCGCCTGCCCCAATCCATAGGAAACTGTTGACGAGGGTCCCCCCTGCACCCACCTCTCCACACTTCTTGCAGCTGATGGCGCCTCCAGGTTGCCAGTCTTTGAAGGTCCGGTCAATGGTCACAGGTTTGAGGGAGGTCTTGTAGTAGAAGCTGATAAGGTACCAAGGTGATTAAGTACAACTCTCCTGTTTTCCTTCTCCCAACACCTCACTCTCATTTTTACATCAGGTGGACACCTGCCCTGGCAAGGGCCCCACCACTTGGTGCCTTCCCAGATCATCCAATCTGCCCGTCCTCCATTCCTTTCCATGTTTCTTCCCTCCTCAGGCAGCCCCCCTTCCTTAAAGTGCCTCTCAGGGTCTCACATGAAATTGGGGTTCACATTGACGTGGTGCGTCCCCTCCACCTTCCGCAGGTCACTGCCATAGCCCACAGGCTCAGCACAATTGGTACAAAGAAGCCTCACTGTGTCTGCTTGGAACTCAGTTCTCCGATCCATCTTCTTGGCAGCCTGGGCCTTGCGCTGGCTCAAAGCCTCCAGCTGCAGGGTCAGGATCTGGGGTACAGGAGAGGGGGACACATGCTGAGGGTCAGCATCCCGGCCCCAACTTCAGAGGAGAAGAGACTGACACAAGCTGGGTTCGCCTGCATCTCCCTTACAGGAATCTGGATCATTTCACTGAGCCAGCCCCTTCCCTTCTCTCCTCCAGCACCTGCTCCTCCTCACTCTTCCCCAGCCAGGGATGGAGACCTCAGTCTCTTCCCATAGTCCACACTGCTCTCCTTCGGGATAACTTCCCAATTCCTTCACTGATTTTCCTACACCCTGATATTGGGTGGTCCTGTATGATGAGTTCCGCTTTGCCAATATCCTGGCTGAAGGAGTTTCTCCGGGAACAACCTGTCCGGACGGTGCTCCCTCAGGTTCGGGGTCTCAGAGTGGGCAGCAGGGCCAGCACTCCCTCTCACCCTCCTAGGGAAAGCGCCCCTAGAGCCTGGGGGAAGGCATAAGTTCTGGTGGTGAGACAGAGAACACTCAGGTGGGGCTCGAAAACTGGACCCGGCGCTCTCACAGACGGGGTGTGGCCAGGCTCATTCTGGGCACTGCTCCGAGATGGGATCTCCTCCTAAGCTGACCCTCCCACCCTCTTCTTGACTAGCACACAAGGGGCCTCCCCAGGGTCAGGCCAAGAGGTGTGACCCAGAAAAGCTGAGAAGGGGAGGAGGAGGAGAACTCTGTCGGGAGGGAAGGCCACCCTTCTGCCTGTTTCCTCAGCCAGCCCCTCACCCCTGGCTGCCCTCTCTGCTCCTGACCTTGGCTTTGTACTCAGCTTCCTCCATTCTCTGGATGGCAGACACCGCCTTCTTCATCAAGGACTCCAGACCCTCGTTGGTGTGTTCCCGGCGCAGCTCCCGGCTCCCTTGGCTCGCCACAAACGAGTACACACTCTGGCTTGCCCGGGCTCTGCCCCGTGCCTGGGGAAGAAGTCAGGGAGCTGGGAGCACCTCGAAGCGACTCCCAGCGTGACCAGTGCCCTGGGCGGTCTGTGGCTGGGCAGGGTCCAGGTTGGGCTCCCTTTCTCCCCACCAAGGCCCTCCAGTCTGTCATTCCCTTTCCTGGCCAGGACTATGACGACCAGGATTTTTTTTTGTCTTTTTAATGCCTCACCCACTGCCCACTTCTCCCTCATCCCCTGCCCCGAGGTGAGGGCACCGGTGAGGCTCTCTGGCCAAAATGACAACTTGAGGTGGAATGTTCTTAACCCCCCTACACCCCCACCTGAGAGGACACAATAATTCCTAATTACAGCTGAAGGGGCCGTGGAGCCCCTACAAAGCCTGGGTGGGAAGAGGGTCGGTTAGGAAAATTCCAGTCTGGGGAGGGAATCTGGGGAGGGAATCCCAGAAGAGCCGCCTTTGTGGGATCTGTTAGAATATTTCAGAAAGGAGATCCTGGGGAGCGGGTCTCACAAGGGGTGGGGCTGGACAGGGATGGATGGGGAGGGGGTTCTTCCGGGACAGAGACGGCACCTGCATCATTGAAATTTCATTAGTTAGGAGGCCGTAGCGCACGATCACGTTACACTGAGGGATGTCCAGCCCCTCCTCAGCCACACTGGTGGCTACCAGCAGGTTCAGTGTGCCAGCCCGGAATCTCTGGATCACCTCCAGCTGCTCTCTCTGGGGGATGGAAGATGGATGTGAGGGGAGCTCTTCTGGTCTGGGACTGGCTGAATCTATCCCACTCCCACCTGGGTTTGAATCCGTCTATTGCCTCTTCAACCCCCTCACTCTGTCACTGTTCCTCTCTGCCAGTGGCCTTTAAACCTTTGCTTCTTTCTTCTGGACACTGGCCACCTCCCTCAGTGTCCCCTTGCCCCTCTCTTCCTTTCTCTCTGCTTCTCGGGGGCCCCTCCCAGGCCCTTCCCCTTCCCCATTTCTCTCCTGGCTCCATTCCTCTTCCCAGTAGCCCCCAGCCCTTCCCCTCTTACACAGGGCCTTCTCCAGTGTCCCTCTCCCCATCCCCATACACACAGGTGTGCACCTGGGTCATGTGGGTGATCTGGCTGTTGTGGCCTGCGCCAGTCAGCACCTGGGCCTTGATGCCCAGCTGCCGTAGTGTGGGCTGCTCCCGGAGCCAGAGGAGGAGAGCGTGAGCACTCTGTCGGGTCTGGGTAAATACGATGCCCCGGGAGGGCCCAGGGGCACTGAACTGCTCCTGCAGAATCTGCTCCAGGTCCTCCAATTTGGGGTTCTCAGAGAGAGCATCACTTGCCAATAAAGCCAGGGCCTCCTTGTGTTCTGTGAAGGGCAGATGCTGGTTGGAGGCCAGGGGGGGCCACCCGAGGGGTCTGGAGCTCCAGGGCAAGGCTGCTCCTGTCCCCATCACTGCACTCACCCTCAAACAGCTGCAGCAGCCAGCCCTCAGCGGGGAGGACTCCGACCTTCATCATTTGCTCCTCAGCGTAGAAGCTCCCGAGCGAGGTCAGGGCATCCACCGCTCGGACAGTGCCATGGATGAGCAGCGCATCATTGTACCTCCGCAGGTGAAGGGCAAACACTCGCTGCTGGAGGCGGCCCTGCTCCGCAGCTGGCCACAGCCAGGGGCAGAGGGGAGAGAGAGAGGTCCAGGTCAGAAGGCACTCAGGTGGCAGGGCCAGAGGCAGCCGCCCCAGCCTCCACTCCTGGCCTCTCACCGGTCTTGCTCAGCTCCACCACCTGCTGCTCATATCTCTGGCTCCCGAAGTCCCGGCTCAGCTCTGGCATCTCCAGCTTGTCCTGGATTTTATTCATGAGCTTCTTCAGAAGGTCTCCAAATGGGTCCTGAGAGGGCAGGGAGCGTCAGTAGAGGCTCCCACTCCCCACCCCCAAAACATACAGGAAACAAACGCATAGATCAGGGGAGAGGAGCATCCAAACTGGGCTGAGAGAAGAAACGAGTCCCTCCGGGGAGGCTGCCCAACCAAACACAGGCATTCAAGCTCTTGATCTGAAACTCAGGCTTAAGGAGTCGCCTAGAGCAAAAGCTCTCGTGGTAACTGAAGGTGGGAGTCTTGAAAAACTTGGTGACAGGAAAAAGAATCAAATATTCCACCATGATTTAATTCTTTTACGTAAAAATAAACAAGCCCATCCATCTCAGTAGTTTGCAAATTTACTTTCATCTCTAATAAAGTAAACTATATATTTTTTTTTACCAAATAATTGTTTTTAAATAAATTTCTTTATGGTTTATTATCAGCAAATGTTTGATTTGTATATATATTTTCTATACTTATATACCCCAGGCCGTGTAGAAATTTCTCGGGTGAGATGAGATGAGAAAAAGTTTAGGAAGTCCTAGTCTAGGCTAAAGGAGAAGCTAAGTGCTTTGTCCAGGATCACACAGCTAACAGGTGCCACAGGCAGGCCCGAGTGCCACGCGGGACAGGATTTTCTAGCATCCTCCGTTAATTAGTATTCATTAAATTCTACCAGACCCAAATGAAATAATCACTGTCGCTAGGAGCTTGTAGTCTAGAGCCACATTGACCACACTGCTCCACCCTCATCGTCCCTCCCTTTCTTCTGGTGCTTCTCTGGATGGAGAAGAGAGAAGGACGGGCTTGGAAATGAAAAACCAAAGATATCAACATAAATAAAAAAAAAAAGGTGTGTATTGATAGGAATGACCAGGGTGGCTTGGTGGCAGAGCAGGTAGAAACCAGCCCTGAAGCTGGGAGGACTGGAGTTCAAATCTGACCTCAGAGTCTGACATTTACTGGTTGTGTAATTTTAGGCAAGTCACTTAATCCAAATGGCCTCAACAACAAAAAAAGGGGCACAAAAGTAAGGAAAAAAGAGAAGGTATGAGTACAGACTCCGTCGGGAATGTAGCCCCCAGGCAGGCCCCTAGCCCTCCCTGGGACTCAGGGTCCTCCTCTGTAGTAAAGGGGTTGGTTTCTAGCGCCCCTGCTCAGCCATGGCTCTTTAAAGGCCATCAATAGTTTTCAGGTCTGTACTAATACACAGTGTCCAGGGGTGTGCTGGGACACAGTTAACGACTGACTCTCCAGGAGGAAAAGATGTGTGCAGGACCATTTTAATCTGTATCACTGACATTCTCTCCATCACTTTTTAACAACAAAGCATACCCTCATCTGTAAACAGTTGCCCATTTCTAAGGTGTCAATTCTGAAAAGGAATAGATTGGTTCTCCCGAGTGGCACAGCTGGCTCTGGCACATCCTTGGACTCTTCTTACTATTAGAAGAATTGATGCAAATTTATCTTGGTTTTTCAAAATATATTTTTAAATTTTTGCTGAGGCAATTGGGGTTAAGTGACTTGCCCGGGGTCACACAGCAGGAAGTGAAAGAGTCTGAGGACAGAGTGGAACTCAGGTCCTCCTGACTCCTGGGCTGTGGCCGCTCTCCAAGTATTCTTACTCCTCCTCTTCACTATTTAGTGCCCCATGGGACAGGGTAGTGGGGACCCTAAATGCGCCCCCTGGGGCTTCCTCCCTGTCTTTCACCCCTCCTCCTGTCCCTCTGCACCCACCAGGATTCGTTCTTGGCTCAGGTCATAGCGCTTGCAGGGCTGAGGGCTGAGCTCCTCCAGCTGCTCATGGTACTTCTGCGGCGACATGATGTGGCAGACGTCCAGGTTGGCGCAGAGCTGGAGGGGAAGGAAGGCTGAGGACACGGAGACCACTCCATCTGGGTGGGGATGCACCCTCCCCCTTTAACCTTCCAGACTCATCACTTGGACTGGCCCAGCTGAGCCACTAAGCGCTCGCTGCTCCTCCCTGGGCCGCCTTGGTCCAATCTCTGTGTCCGTGCAGGCTCTTCCTGGAGCACGCTCCCTGCTCACACCCAAATCCCTGTTCCTCCAAGGCATGCATCAGTGGCCACCTTCCGCATGAGTCGGGCCTTCCCTAATATCTTCTCCTTCCCCCCGCTGCTAGTGCCTCCCTCTTTCAAATGACACAGAGATGATGATTTTGACTACCCAATTACAAATCTCATGTGTGTGCACGTACACATCTACATACATCTGTATGTAACATGACATGCCCATATACACGTGTGTTAGATAACACTACATTCATATTCTATATACCCAAACATAAAAACGATACATATTACATACTGTCTGTGTCCACGCGCCGGTTCTCCCACTAAATCTGGGGATCTCCCTCCATTTGCAAATGGGAGTTGGTTTAGAGAGGTCAAAGGTCTTACCGAGGGCCACTCAGTAGACAGTGGAGCAGGATTTGAACCAGGTCTCAGTCTTCCTGAGCCCAGGTGCCGCAGCTACTCTACTACTCCACACTGCCTCTCTTAATTTTCAATCATTGGCATGATCATGATGGAGGAGCAGCCTAAGGCACAAAGTCATCCCCATCATCCTGTCTGCCAACACAGGATCCTTAAAGTGAATTTGAAGAGGATGAGCTCACATCTTGCTACTTTTCCCAGAAGCAGTGGTCTTGTCCTCCTGGGCAAGAATCCACAGAATATTAAATCGTAAGAACAGGGTAGCAATCTGTCCTGTCTAAATGCCATTCGTGACGGCCACGATCCACAAAGCAAAAGTAAATAAGGGAGAGGCGAAGGAAGGAGAAAGATGGCACAAACGGAGCCCTGTTATAATCAGGAAGAATGATTGGGTGAACAATCAGCACCCGAACCTTACTTTTATATGAACTCATCAAAGGAGGGAGGAATCTCTCTCTGCAGCTGGATCTAGAAATGCATTTCACTCAGTGGGGAAATAGGAAGGAAAAGGGGGAAGAGGGAATCAGAGGAAGAGTAGATTAAAGACGCTTGTTCCCAACACATTAAACTCCCACCGCAGAGGACAGATGGGGAAGAAGGGTCAGAAAGAAGCCGGTTCCATCAAACCTAAGGTGTCCTTTGCCACCGCCACAGCACCACCTAGTGGCTCCACCTAGCTATCAGTGGAAGCAGTAAGCATTCATAAGTTCACTGATTGATCCATTGAAAATGTTATCAACTCACATTTATTATCTATTATCTGCTCACATTATCTGGGGGCAGGTAGTATAACTGTACCCATTTTACAGATGACAGAAAGGCTCAGCGAAGATGATTTGCTTGCTCACGGTCGCAGCTAATAAGCCCTGGGGTCAGGATTTGGACAGAGGTTTGCAGAATGCTAGCGGGGGTTGAGCGCTTAGAGAAGAGGATGCGCTGACCTGCCTGGCAGGGCAAGCATGGGAAGAGAAGGCGTTAGGAAGTCTCAGCGGAGGCGGGCCAAGCCAAGGGTTCCACAGCACGCCAGACCTCGGCGGGAGGAATTGGAATATTTTGAGGCCGGTATTAAAGGAACATTTTGAGGGGTGTCCTTGCAGACTGACCTGTAGGATGTGGTTTTTGGCCCCCTCCAGGGTGGCGGCGCCCCCAGTCCCAGGTGAAGCCGTGAGACCCAGTATTTGGGGCAGGTTCCTGGATCCCTGAAGTTTTCTTTCCAGGTAATAGCTCAAAATGACATTGTAGACAGAGTCCTTTTGGGTATGGTGACATTCATCCACTATCAGGAGGGAGAAGGCTAGAGTGGGAGATGGGGGAAGGCGTCAAACGAAAGGGCCGGATGCAAGGAATGTGGATGACCCAACCCAAGAGATGTAGCAAAGGAAGCCCGGGGCAGGGAGCCTCCTCCCCAGAAGGGCTATCCATCAGCTTCGTGAGGAACGCAAGAGCGATTTCAGTGTAAAGCCCGGTCGGAGCGACACCTTTTTGCCCATCATCGTCCACTCTCCCCTTTCACTGACCGCCGAGATCCACGTGCTCCTCTTCCTCAGTGCTGATCAGGGCCAATCGGAACAGCTCAGCTGTGCAGATAACAAGGTCGTTGCTGCGGGCCAAGTGTCCGAAGCCAGCCCGGAACCCACCATCCCCACTCGCTGTGACAATATTCCGCTCGGGACCCAGCATCTGACCGAATTCTTGCTTGTGTTGGGTCACCAGGTGCACCTTGGGAGTGCAGAAGACACAGAGACAGGAAGACGTGGAAACGGGAGCAGGAAAATCGGTGGTGAGGGCAAGAGGAGTGAAGTGGTCAATAGGAATAAAAAAAGTCCCCATTTCTATAGTGCTCCAAGGGTTACAAAGGGCTTTCCTGTGTCTCCCGGTGTGAGACGGGCTGTGCCACTGCTGATTCATATTTCACAGCTTTAGAAACTGAGACCTAGAGATGTCAAGTGGTTTACTAAAGATCACCCAGTAAGAAAAGGAGCTGGCCCTCAGATCCAGGTCTCCTCCCTTGTACTACCAAGTCCCTCAAGAAAACGGGTACAACATAACCGCTTAGTAGTGGCAGTGGTT
This sequence comes from Sminthopsis crassicaudata, assembly GCF_048593235.1. Classification (NCBI taxonomy): domain Eukaryota; kingdom Metazoa; phylum Chordata; class Mammalia; order Dasyuromorphia; family Dasyuridae; genus Sminthopsis; species Sminthopsis crassicaudata. The sequence continues at coordinate 353,269,423 of NC_133620.1, forward strand.
GTTATAGTAACAGTGATGACAGCCATAGTGCCAGTAGTAACAGCAGCAGGGTACTACTAGTTACTGTTAGAAGTATTACCGTAGTAGAAGTAGCAGTCGTAGAAATAACAAGGGTGGTAGCAGTACTAGTTGTAGCAGTAGTAATAGTAAAAATAAAAGTACTTAGTGTTTTAAGGTTTGCAAGCTTTAAATCTATTGTAGTTATTACATAATAGTATTTTTTGAATCTCATTTGATCCTCACAACAAAGGGGACTGCTTTATTAAGTCCATTTTACAGATGAGGAAACGAGCTGCAGAGACTAAGTGCTGCTGTCCTAGGTTACAGGTTAGTAAGTGGCTGACCCCCCCCCCATGCTCCATGGGGGGGAGGGGGAGCTGCTGTTAGGAGACAAGGAGGTACAGGCAGAAAACAGAGAGCTCATTCCCCTCCCTGCCAAATTCCAGCACCATAGCAACGTAGGGCCTGCCGGGTGAGGGGCACTCAGTAAATCTTAGTTACATGCTAGGACCTAGTGCTCTAGAGCATGTATATGGCATTTAAATTTCTGCTCTATAGTTCAGAACTTAGATCTGGGGCCGCACTTGGGGGGGCGAGGGCACAATTTCTGAGTGAAAGCCCAAGGAGTTTGAGGTCCAGTTAGCTGGGTGGGTTGAAGGTCCGGGGTGTCACCTTGTTGACCAGGACGGCCACTTTGGCCCTGTCCACCATGTCCAGGTGCCTCTTGGCCACGTAAGCAGCAGCTCTGGTCTTCCCCGTGCCCGTGGGTAGCCACATGATGATGTTCTTGCCCTCCAGGGCGGGAAGGATCACCTCCCACTGATACGGCCAGAGCTCCATTCCTGGGGCTTAGGTGAGGGAGAGGGGGGATAGGACCTGACTCTCCATTGCATTCTACTTAAGGTCATCCTCTCCCAGATCTCAAACCTTACCCTCCCATTCCCACCCCCTGTCTTCCATCCCTCTGGGCCTCCTCCTCTCCTACCTCCAGCCAGAGCTGGAGGAAAGGGTAGCAGGAAAACCAGCTTTATCCTGGGGGTTCCATCCCAGCCCTGCCTTAGGAGCTCAGCCTAGAGCTGCACAGGACACACTGCAGGGAATGGGGCTGGGGCAGGGGCAGAACACAGACCTGGGATTCTGGATGCTTCTGTTCCAAAGGAGAGAAGTCCCAAGCCCACCCCGGGCTCCCCGGTCCCGTCTGAGCCTCTGAGCTGCTGCCGGCCTCTTATTCCAGCCCCACTCCTCCCAGCTCGGAAACGAAAGAGAAACTCAGCAAAAGGGAGGAGTTGGCCACACATGGTGAGAGGCTGCGAGAGGCGGGGCCAGCCTAAGCGAGCTTGGCCTGGGCTGGTGAAAGGGGAACCAGAGATCTGGAGGGGCCCAAGCTTGAGCAGGACTGGCCTTAGCTCCAGCCCCCCTGGGCCTGGCTTTGTCCTCTGGGGACGAGGGCTGACCTCAGTGCCCAGACCTCACTAACAGAGACCAGCTAAGGTCAGAGTTCTCTGCTAACCTCGGAACCATCCCCATTCCCAACTGGGCTTTTCCTGCAGCCTGGATCCAGAAACAAGACAGACCAAGCTTCCAATGCCTCCCATTGTCCTGGTCATCCCAGTTTTATTGGAAAAGGAAACGACAGCAAACACGACCAGGGCAAAGCTTGGGGCCTTGTAGAAGAGAGCGTGTCCAAGGGGAATGGGAGGTGGGAGAGGTGGCCGGGGAGCTTCGGGAGGGTGAGTGATGGACTCCACCATCAAGGGAGAAGGACCTGCTGACCAGGGGCATGGGGACATGAAGCACAAGCCACAAACCATTGGAAAAAAATCAACAACCTCAGAGTTTTATTGTTCCCCACATGGGGCAAATGCAGAGGGAACAATCCCTCCAAGGGAACAGTAGATGGCTGGATGGGACCCCCGTGTGACAGCCCACCCATTCCTAAGCCCCAAAGCCCGAGGGTGGGGGGTGGGCTGCGGAGGGGCCCCAACCCGCAGGGCCCTCCCACTCGGACTGAGAACCTTGCCGCTGTGACGTGCCCTCCTCTTGGGCGGACAAGATGCTGTGGTTAGGGAGCAGGAGCTGGGTCGGGGTGAAGATCAGAACCTACACTAGGGGTGGGGAAAATTCCAAGATCCATGGAAGAACATCCCCTCTGCCCACTCCTCCCAGGTGGAAGGGATGCAGGAAGGGTCTGGGGGAGCTCCAGAATTTAACGGAGAAAGAAGGAATGAGACAGACTGGAGGCCCCCTACTTCTTGACGAGCCCCCAAATAAGGAAGCCCCTATGGAGAGTCCTCTACTTCGTGATGAACCCCCAAAGTCAAGAGGCTGAAGAGTAAGAGGCAGGTTGGGGAGCCCAGTGGTCTCCCTACTTGTCAGTGAGCACCCCCAGTTCAGGGGGGTAGCTTGGGGAGCCCCCTAATGGTCCCTTGACTTATCAGTGAGCCCCAAGTTTGGGGGCTAGGGAGTAACAGATAGATTGCAAAGCCCCAGCAGGGGTCCCCCTACTTGTCAATGAGCCCCCCTTCTTTTAGCTTAAAATAAAAGAACTTCTCCAGGGCGCTGGCGCAGCGGCAGTATTCGCTGTCTGGGGGGTTGTACTCCCGGCAGTTGGCGATCACCCGCTGCAGGTCAGCCACAAAGAGTTTCCGAGTCACATAGTAGCGGCTCCGGAGACGCTCAGTCATGGTCTTCAGGTCTAAGGGTCAGGAGATGCATATAAGATGCTTTGGGAGGGAGGGTGCCTCATCCAGAGGGGAGCCTGGGGGGCGCAGCGCAGGTTTGAGGGGAGAAGGGAAAGCTGAGGACAGAGAGGTGACCGGCGGTCTCACCAATGGGGAAACGGATGACTTCATAGTAATCTGGAGCCTCTGCTTTCTTCACGGGCTCCATGAAAGGCCAGGCACTGGGGTGGGTCTGCAAAGGGAAAAGAAAGGGACAAGTGACCTGGAAGGAAGTGGGGCAGGACTAACAAAGCAAACCAAAAGAGGATCCCCTGCCTCCCTTCTCCTCCAGGAAAGATAACACAGTGCAATGGTTAGGAGCCTCACCTCTACCTTAACCCTGATCCCATGGCCCAGAAGCGTAGTGCAATTTGAGGATGGGGGTGGGGAGGGAAGGCTGGGGTCTTCCATACCTTGATCTGAGCCAGCAGGTTTTTGAGGGTTGTGTACAGCTGGTCAGGGTCCTTGAGCTCCTTCCTGGACAGGGAAAAGGGAAAGGCTAAAGCCCTCTGCGGCCCCTCGCCCGCCGCAGTCCTGCCCCTGTCCCCAGTGCTTGCACTCCACTCATCACTCACCCTTTCTCCTTCCCCAGCGGCTTCCATCCTGTCTCACCTAAAAAGGGGGGACAGGGTTTCATAGGATAGGCAAAATGGAAACGAGTCACGGTCACAGAATCTCTCTGGACACTGAGTAGGAGGGTAGGGAGTGGGACTGGGAAAAGAACCCCTTGCCTCATCTTTTGGTCCCCAAAGCCGTGCAGGATCCTTCCTCAGGAACAGCTGTCCCCCATCCCACGGGCTCTCCCCGGTGCTGCCGTGACCCCCCACTCACGGATGCCAGGGACACTCTCCACGGGGATCTGCCTGACGCCCTCCTTGAAGCAGCTAAGTCCCGGGTACACCTTGCGAATCTGAGCCTGTTTACGCTCAATCAGCTTCTTGATTATCTGGAGGGACAGAAGCAGAAGAGGGGCCTCAGCTTCTCCCCTCCCCCAACCGCCTCTCCCGGGGACAGCAGGCTCTCCTTCTCCCACGAAGGGCCCTGGGTTCTCGGGACTTGGGACAGGGAAGGCGGCTTAGAGACCCTCTGAGTCCGACAGGCTGGGAGGGCGGAGGCGACTCTACGTGGACCCCCCCACCCTTCACCAACAGCACAAGCTGTCGTGACAAAGCAGCTCCGGGAGGGAGAGGAGTTCTCTCAGGGCAGATGTCATTTTAATACCCAGACTGCTGGCAAACACACCGAGAGGCAAAATGAAGGCAGCGAAGACTGTCTCCAAAGCCTCCTGGGAGAAAGGAGGGAAGGAGTAAATGTTCATCAAAGCAAACGTGGGGTGTTACAGAAAACTTGGGGACGCAAAAAAGATGAGGAGCAGGGCATCAGGTTTGGTCGGACGGGCCCCTCCACGGTGGAATTCTGCAGTGACCCATGTCCCTGAACACTGCCCTCCATTCCCTTACGCTTTCACAATTCTAGCCTCCCACAACATGCCCCCACCCCCGGCTACCTCTTTCTGCTTCTTGATGATATGGGAAAGCTCAGTGTAGGGGATCCTGGGATTCAGCTCACACTCCATCAACGTGGCCCCCTCATAGTCCTTGATGTAACCCAGGTAGCGACTCTTGGGAACCTTGATGTCCTTGGAGAAACCCTGGGAGAGGTACACCGTCAATGAGCACGGCTGTCATCAACCAAGGATGCAGGCAAAGGAACAGGAACCAAGAGAGCTAATTTTGAAGTGAGGAACCCTGGTTCAAATGGCACACCAGACACACTAATCATGTCACTCCAGTCAAATCTCCAAAACTCTGCTTAAAATCAGCTGCTGAACTGCAGCCACGAAAAGAGCTTCCAAAAGGCCCCCACACTGCAAGGCCAGGGAAAAATCCAAGCCCCACGCCAGCCGAAGGTGTGCGCCTGTGGCCGAGGACCAGGTGCTCACCTCCGCATCTCCATTCAGGGCCCTGGGCACAGAGGCCAATCCGGGACTGGTCAGATGCACCCCAAGGCCGCACCCTCCAAAAAGATCTGCACTTGTTCTGGACCTTACTGGTGAGCATGGGAGGCTGAGGTTCAGCAGGAACTTGCCCTCCATGACACAGCTCCTGAGGACAGGGCTTCCCCCCTTCTTGGGGAAATCTAGGGGGCTAAACCTGTACTTGTGCCAAAGGGAAAGGCCCGAGCGAGCAGGGCAGGGAGCAGAGTCTACAGTCACCTGCTTTTTGAAGTAGCCGATGGCGTACTCGTCTGCGTAGGTGAGGAAGTAGAGGATGTTGTGCTTGATGTGGTACTCCTTCAGGTGGTTCATGAGGTGAGTCCCATATCCCTAAGGGAAGATGCGTCCCTGGTGAAGAGCTCCCTTGAGGGAGGAGGAGGGAAAACTGCATCCCGGGGCAGTTGGGAAGAGGAAGGAGAGGAGTCTGGGGGGCCAGAGACAAGGGGACGGCATGTGGCTGGGGAGTCAAGGAGCTGTGCACACAGTGGGCCCTCCTGCTCTCCAGGAGCATGAGGTCATGTTGACCATCACAGACCCTGCGGCCATGCTTGGACCAGAGGTATTTGGGAGCTACTGATCCTGGGAGATGGGGAGGGAGTGATCAGTCTTAGCCCTGGCATCTTGGTCAAGGCAAACAGGGCTAACTCCCCTCATGCTGGGGAGCCCTAACTGTGTCTCCTCTGCTGCTCCTTCTCCCATCAGCGCTCCTTAGATGTCCCCAAACCTCTCTGACCTCGGGCAGCTTTCCCTGACTGGTCTGGACCTGGGGCTGCCCCCCAGCAGAGCGTTTCTGTCTCCCTCTCTCCACCCTGAACAGGTGCCCAGCCCACAGCCAGGGCTTCCCAAAGGCTCACTGGCGTGAAATGGGTCTGGCAGGGTTTGAGAACACCCAGGGAAGAAAAGCCGAGGGGCAGGGGAGAGATGGGAGGGAGCCGAGGAGACTTCCGGCTGAAGGGACTCACCTTGACTTGCTCGTTGGAAGTGACCGCACAGAAGACAATTTCCGTGAAGCCCTGGGTGGGGAACATTCGGAAGCAGATTCCCCCAATGACCCGTCCATCTTTGATGAGGGCCAATGTCTTGTGCTTCCTTGGGGTAGGGAAGGGGAGGTAGGGAAGGGGAGAATCGGTGGGGGGCGCATTGTCACTGTTCCTGACAACCCTTCACCAAGGCTCAAGTCCCCTCAATTCGCTGCATCGGCCGGGTGGGCCTCCTGATGGGGAGGCCAACCTCAGCCTTCCTGGGGCCACCGGGGAGGAGTTCTTCCCCACCCTCTGTCCTTGGGATCAGGTTCTCACCAAGGCCTATCTGGAGAAAACTGGGGTCAGGGGACAGACTATTCCCAAGGGTTGGAGAATGGAATGGGCTAGGGAGGAAGAGGAAGAAGGGAGTATGGACTTAGTAAGGGTCACAGGGTGAGCCCTCTCCTGGGGCAGATGGGTCACTCTGTGAAATTAGGAGTCATGCATATTCTTTAGAAGGGCCCTTCCAGAGAGAGTGGAGGAATAGGGACATTCCTAGGGGTCAAAGAGCGAAGGGTGACTCACGGGTCAAACACAAGCCTGGCAATGTACTCTTTGGGCATCCGGGGCAGCTGGTGAGAAAAAACATTCTGCAGCCCCACTAGCCAGAGCAGCACACGCCGATTGGCCTTCGGTGCCAGGGAATTTCCTATGACGTGGAACTCGATGATCCCACGACGTTCTTCTAGGCGAGCAGTTTCATCCCGTGCTGCATTGGCTGAGAGTAAGCTGGTCTGGGGCGGGAAGGGGAGAAGGAGCAGCAGAGGAGACAGTTAGGGCTCCCCAGCATGAGGGGAGTTAGCCCTGTTTGCCTTGACCAAGATGCCAGGGCTAAGACTGATCACTCCCTCCCCATCTCCCAGGATCAGTAGCTCCCAAATACCTCTGGTCCAAGCATGGCCGCAGGGTCTGTGATGGTCAACATGACCTCATTGACCAATTCCATGGGAATGTCTCCCATTACTCGAAGCCGCTTTGCATCTTCCAGGGTCAGGTTCTCAGGAAGCTTCCTCTTCTCACCTAGGACAGGAAGTGGGAAGGAAGAGGAAGAAAGAGATCCATTAGAACTAGAAATGGTCAAAGAGACAGACAAGGCAAAAGATTTATAAGAGGGACTGGAGAAAACATAGAGCTTTGGGGAGAAAAGTAATGGAGGGGGACCATGCAAAGAAAGGGCAGAGCTGAGGGAAAGCTGTGGTCCAGTTGGAAGGACCAGGGTTAGTAGCGTACACTCACCTGGCATGGGCTCTGCCCCTCCAGGGTCCAGACCAAGGGAGCTGCTGCTGCTGCCACCCAGACTTTGGGTGAATAATGGGGCACTTGGCACAGTAGCAGCACTGACAGTGGCTGAATGAAGGGCGTATGGTAGAGAGCAAGATATTAGAGTTGAGAACCAATCGGCCCCTCCAACCACATCTCTTCCTGAAGGGATCTCAAAGAGAAACTCAGACCTCCTTTCCCAACATAAGGCCCCCAATCCCGCCTCCCTTCAATTTGGCCACCATCTGACCCCATGGGGCCCTATCCTTTGGACACCAGTAGGAGAAGGAGCCTTAGAAGTTAGGTACCTGGCCGGGGCACTAATTGCGGCCCCTCTGAGGCAGGCATGGTGAATCCTGATTCCCAAATAGGGGAATTCTCCCCATAGATCTCTTCCTCCAACATGGACAAGAACCTGGGGAAGGAACAAGTCAAGTCACAAGATGTGTTCCCCAAGAACAAAGGGGCTGTGAGGACCAATCGCTGCTCCCCCACCCCCGACCAGGATGGTCACTGACGGTCACTGTTCCCTTCAGAATTGCTACCATGACACAGTACAGTGAAGAGAACACTGGATTTGGAACTAGAAGACTCCAAATCAACTCAATAAGCAATTACTGAGCACCAGCAAAGTGCCGGGCACTAAGAATACAAAGCCAAAAAAAATCAAAGTTCTCCTGCTCAACGAGCTTATGCTCTACAGCTTCTTCCTAGCTATACGTGATCTTAAGCAAGTCTGAGCCTCAGTTTCATTAACTGTAAAAGGAGGTTGGACGACATGGTGTGTGAGGTCTCTGCTAGCTCTCAAGCTGTAATTCCTAGAACTCTTTGTCATCCAAGCTCAAAGGCCCAGGCCCCGGGAAGGCACACTGTAGTGATGGGCTATGGGAGAGCAATCAGAGGGAGACAGGACCCACCCTGCAGAAGTATCAATGCCCTGGGAGAAAGAGACTCTGTCCTTATGGAGCCCGCTAGATGAGGGGGCAGACACGGATGGCCTCCATCACTAGGGGACGTGGAGGACAAAAGGACACACGACCAGAAGAGACCCAGGGAACTAGCAGCTGGCAGAACTGTCACTACAAGAGCGGGGAGAGATCGTTGGAAGAACTAGAGGGAGGACAACTGGAAAACCTTCCTGCAGGAAGGCTCATCAAACCTTCCTGCTTCAAGGCTCATCTCAAATGAGGAACAGGACGCGAGTTAATACAAAAAAAGGGAACAGTGTGAGAAATATTAGAAACAGGAACAACGGAGCTTCACCTGGAAACCGGTCACCAAAAATACGGGGAAGAACAAGGTGGCGAAGGTGTGGGAAGGCAAGGAAGAAGATCTGAGGGGCCTGAACGACAAGGGACAGACAAATTCTGCCAAGCCGGACCAACGCACTTGGGGAAATGGGTAAGGATAAGCGTCCTCTTCTCAGGCACCAGTTTGTCTTTCTCCACCCGGAACTTCTCCAGCAGTTGTCGGCGGGTAACGGTGAAGATGGATCGAAGGAGGCTGCGCCCAAAGACGTGGGTCGTCTCGTATCGGGGCAGGCTGTCACAGCTTTGTGGGACATGACAGTAACAAAGCCACCTGGAGCAGGAGGAGGGGGGGGAAAAACCGCTGAACCCAGGGGATTGGGGGTGGTCTCCTGGATCCATCTCTGGAGACCCCTCCGTCCCCATGGACTAGTGACCACTAGGGTCACTTCCAGGCCTGAGCCTATATGCATCCGAACGTCTCTTTGACCCCATCTCCTTATTACCCAGGACGGTTCCCTGGTCCTTCCCCATCACTGTTCCTCCCTTCCCCGAAGCCTGCAGCCTTCGTTCCCCTTAGAATGACGTTCCCCCAGGAGCTACCTGGTGTAATTGACCTTGTAGGTGGCCACATCTTCACCTTGTGACCTCTGCCGGAACTGGGCGGGAGTCTCCAGCTTCCAGTAGTTAAGGCAGAGCAGGAACATCTTTGAGAGCTCAAACATCGTCTGTCGCTCCCTTGGAGCCAGGTGGCTGAACTTAAACTGCACGAAATTCAGGACGCCCTTCGAGAAAGGGGGGTGAGGTAAGGCCGCAGCACCGCCTCCTTCCCCAAACGCCGGGCCTCCGAGGCCGTGTGGGGAGCGCGAGTCTTTCCTGCCTCGGGAAGCCGCCTCCTCCAGCACCGGCTGCGCCTGGCTCAGAAGTCTGGGGCCAGGCGGAACAGCTAGCGCCTCCCCTAAGAGACATCCATGACGGCGGAACCGCCGCGCCGCTTCTCCGGACCTGCGGCGGAGCCTTGTTTCGCACGGTGCGGGTCAGCTCTCACTGCCCTGCGGCTCACCGCGTCCTGCCGCTCACCCCCTCACCCATTCCTTGGGGCGGTGGCATCTCCCTGCCCCTCACCCCAGACACACCTGCTCGATGTTGGGCTTTTCGAAGGGGGGACTTCCCAGCGACCCCTCCACCACTGGACGCGTCATCTGGAGGATGCACTTTCTCAAAAGCTGCGGGAGACAGGTTTCGGAGGCTCCTTGCTCTCTGCTTCTCCCCACCCCCCTCCGCCTCTGCCACCCTCCCCCCCACGCCGGGCCAGGCTCACCTTGAAGAGGTAGAAGTAAACCTGCTTTGTGTCTGTGTCTTCTTCCTTGTGCACGGACATGAACAGATTCTCCACGTCCACCACCATCCCCAGCAGCCTATTGATCTCCTCCTCCGACACGTTCTCCAGGTGGGACACGTGGTCCGCTGCAGGGAAGGAAGAGCACAGAGGGAGGATGAGGCAACCCCTGAAGACCCTGCTCCTTCCCACAAGGGGGGGGCTCCTCTTTTTCCAGCCAGCTGGACTGTTTCTTTAAATCTGGTGAGATCACGGCTGTTCTGCTATGCTAACCCTGCAAGCCCTGGCAGAAGTGAAAATGGAACGGGATATCTAACAAAACAAAAGCAGAACAAACCAAGGCCCCGATTTACCGTTTTCTTTCTCTGAGTCTACCCAAGTTCTGGAGTTTGATTCGCTCCCCGAGAAGCCCTTTCCCCGCCGGGGCTCCAAGCTGAGGGGCTCTGCCCCCTCTGGCTCTCTGAGGATCACTCGGGTCTTCCTGGGAATCTGGGCCGGGCCGCCTCCTGAGCCCGGCCCCTCCCGCGCTCCCGGCGGGCCCTTACCCAGGGGGTGCTCGCAGCTCCGGCAGGCCTCGCTCAGGTTGGCCGCAGGCTGTTGCAGGTCCATGCGGGGGGCGGTGGGAGGTTTGGGGTTCTTCCAGCCGTTACACTTACAAGCATCGTTAGCCTGGCAGGTAAGGAGGCGGAGAGCACACTCAGCACCCCCCTCCTGTCTCGGGCTGGCACTGACCCCCATGCCAGGAATGCTCTCCCTCCCCTCCTCCCGGCCCCACGTTCCACAGGAAGGCTTCCCCAGGCCCCTCCGCCAGTGCCTCCCCCTTGCACGTAGCTCGTTCCTAGGCTGCTGTGAGCGGCCGTCTCCCCATCAGACTGCAAGCCCCTAGCGGGCAGGGCCGGCTCTCGCCTCTCTCTGAAGGCCCAGAGCTTAAAAAATGCTTATCGTCAGCAGCGGTCCGGCTTCCCTTCCCAGGCGGGGGCGGGGAGGCTTCTAGCGGGCATCTTCAGGTGATGCTGCATGGTTACTGTGAGAGAGTGTGTTGGGGGGGTCCAGTCCCCCTCCTGCCCAGGCTCCGCCCCCAGGCCCCGCCCCCCCGCTCCCACAGGCCCCGCCTCACCTTGCAGGCCGAGAAGACCCCGAGCTTCTCCAGCTTCTTGGCCCGGGGTAGCGCGCGGACCTGCGCTTTCCTTTGGCTGGCGCGCTGCTGCTGGCTCAGGCCGGGCCGCGCTGGATCCCCCCCGGCTCCAGACGCCCCACTCCCTGTCCCGGGCGTCCCGGTCCCAGGGGCCCCGGCTGGCGCGGCGGCCGGGCCTGGGCCGGGAGTGGGGCCCGGGGCCGGGGCTGAGGCCGGGGCCGGAGCAGGAGGCTGCAAGCTCCTGGCCTGAGAGGCCTGAACCTGGGCCTGGGTTTGGTTTGGAGCCTGGGCCTGGGCCTGCGCCGGCTCCGCCATAACCTCCCCCGCTGCGCAGCGCGGCGCTGCGAGGCGCACCCAGCCCAAGGGCCGCATGGGCCGCCCGGGGCCACTGCGCACGCGCCGAAGCGCCGTGGCATGGCGGGAATCGTAGTCTTTGCAACTCCCGCCTGTCCCGGGACCCACTTCCGGGTTCTCTGTTTTCTTTTTTTGTTTCGTTTCCCACCTCCGCTAGTCCTCTGGAGTCCCTTGACCCTGGAGAGCGAGCTAACGAAGATTGTATTTTTTTCCCCCAGACCCCAGGCTCGGGGCCCTTCTCCATCATGGGATGGCCGGGCCTTTGTCTCTAGGCCCTTAAATGGGTGTAGGGACGCAGGTGGGGAAGTCCTTTGTTCTGTCGGACCAAGTTCACGTCCCGCTCGCTTCTCGGCTGCCCTACAAAGGCTGGGAGGCCTGGGAACGGGGCGCGAGTGGAGACTGCTGGCCGCAAGGGGGCGAGGCGAGTCCGGGGCGCGGTCTCTCCGAGGTGCGGGGCCCCCCAGTTCTTAGTCCTGCCTGGCCTTGGCCACGGACGCGAGACTCCCCGAAGGAGCCGGGGCCCCGGAACTTCTCTAAGAACGGTCTTGGCTCCTCCTCCCGACTCTTTAAAAGCTAGATAAAAGTTAGAGCACTAAGGGGACTCCGGAGTAACCCACGCGAGAAGCACGAGGGAGACAGAGGAGCTTGCTCAAACTCAGAGCGATCGGAGCCTAGTTTCAGGCCCCGGACGATGGAGAGGAAAGTGTGAGCCAGGTGACCTGGCCCAGCCTCCCTTCCCTTAAACCCGATTCACTTGCGTATCCTGGCATCCCTATCCCGAAGTCATGGTCCTCTTGGAGAACAAGGACAAGCAATCGCACCCCGCCTCTAAATGCGAACCCACCGGCTCCGAGGTTCGAGAAGCCCGAGGAAGGTGCCAGGGAGCCCCAGAGGCTGCTGGACCAGCAAAGAGAAAGCAGCAGCCAAGTACCAGTAGAATCTGAAGGCGATAGCTTCAGCCTCCATGATCATGACGTGAGACAGGAGACGCTTCGAGTGGGAGTTTCCAAAATGTTCTGCCCTTGGAGGCATGGCTGACCGATGTACCAGGCTGCCGCCGCCTTCCCCTTCCCACTTAGATCCAGTTGGGGCACCTTGCACCTTGGGCCTCCAGAAACGCCCACACGGAGCAGGAGAAACCCTAGAGTGCCGGCAGTCTTGACTTTGAAGATCAGAAGGTTCAATCTTCTGATAGCGGAATTCTTAGAAGGCAATCTGAAAAAGCGTGTGTGTGTAGGGAACTGTCTTTGACCATGGTCATTCATGGAAGTGGGGAGGAGAAGAATGGTGAGATTACAGATAACTTTTGGTTACATTCTCTAGAAAAAACACTCAAAACTGCCCTGATGAAGCTGGAGTTTCAGTAAAATAGGTTGAATTCCAGTGACAGATGGGAAATATCAGAAAGGAGTACTTGTTAGAACACCCCTTTTGCTTAGAAATCTCTTTTAAAAGACCTAGCAAGTACTGGGAAAGTACTCCCTTGATTATAAGACATGGCAAATGCTGGAACAGATCTGAGAAAAATCAGCAGAAGGCATAGACAGTGTAAGGGAGAGAGTGTAAGTAAGAGGCAGAAAGCAGCAAAAACATCAGTTAACAGGCTCAATCCATCCCCTTGTTGAGGTGTGTCACATATATAGGGGGATTACTGTAATCAAAGAGCTGAAGTTAAGGCTTTTCTGCCCTTTAAACTTCCTAGTGATAACAAACTCTAATAGAATCAGGGACATCATAATCCTTACATGAGGTTCCTTTAGGGCTGTACTTTTCATTTAAAAAGGTAATATCTATGTTGTACTGTACTTTTCTTTTTTTGAGGCTGTATACTTATTTCAATTTAAAATGTTAATACCTATAACTGTATTTTTCTTTAAAAAAAAAATTTCCAATAACATTTTAATCTGATTCTTCCCCCACTCAGGAGGGTTTCTATCTGCATGGCTTGTTTACCACTCCTGGTGTGAGAACAGCAAGATCAAAAACCAATACTCCCATTTTCCCAGATGAGAACCAGATCCCTTGGTGTAGGCCTGCAAAGCTTTCCAGGAGTTTGCCAGCTCTGGGGATTGTTCTTCAAGAGAATGGATCCAGTACTCCCTTTTTTCACCCTAAACAGAGGTAGTTAATTCCTGCCCCCTCCAACACCTTATATTAAAATTGATTTGATTCCAAGGAGGTCCACCACCACCACCACCACCATTTCCTCCTCCTCCTCCTCCACCAGAGAACAACAGCAGCCATTGGTCTTGAAGTCAGGTTTTTGCAAATATATTTACTTCCAATGAGAGTTAGGAAGCCTTAGAAAAAGAAGGGGTGGGCTAGTCATCAAGGTAACAAGATCCTGCCTAAAGCAGATGTGAAACTCTTTGTTCTTTTGGCTAAACAAGAAGACAACCAACTACTTTCCAAATAGCTCCAAGAAAATAAGGGAAGATTGGGGGGGGGGGGGAGGGGAGAAAGAGTTGGTTAGCATCTTCTGTCACATCAAAAGTTCCAGCAGACTCAAATCTGCTTCTATGGGCAGAGCCCTGGTGAAGAGGGAGTTAAGGAAAAGATAATTCAGTTATCATCTAGGCCCACTTCTCATATGACATTACTTTTTTCTGGCTCAGAATGTGGGAAAATAATTTTCCCCTTCTAAATTGAAAAAAAAAAAAAAATTACACACACACACACACACACACACACACACACACACACACACACATATATATATATACATATATATATATATATATATATATATATAGCATTTTTATTCATCTCAGAAGCTACTAGGATCTGTTTGTAAATAACAGAGAACAATATTAAAACAAAGAGTCAAATTGAGAGGTCGATCGGTGTACTATATTGACAAGATACTGATTGGTTACATGTTGAAGAAAACATACAATACAAAATACAGAAAAAGTTGGTTCGTTCCCTTTCCCCCCACCCCCCCAAATACTCATCATTATGATTTGGTCAAAATAGGGCTCAGAGCCAGAGGTCCAGGTGGTAGCAAGATATTTGGGGAAAGGGTTCTTGGCTGCCATAATAATGCTGTTTCTCTCTGGGCTGTGAGTCAGTGGGGTGGGGTAAAAGAGTAGGGTGGCCCCAATAAGAACCAGCTGAGGGAAAATCCTCCTAGTATCCTTCCCCATCCAGGGTTTTCCTTCTGTCCCAAAATAAACAAAACCCACTCCAAGGTGGTGAGTAAGGATATAATGAGACTGAGGTGCTACCAATACTTCTCCCAATCAGAAAAAGGGACAGGAGGGTTGTAAGCACCTCCCTATCCCCCCCACCCCTAAAAAATACAAGGGTAGGGAGAAGAATTGGGACATGCAGCTACCACCAGAAAAGAATAAGAGGGGTGGGGTAGGAATAGCTGAAGTTCATATATATTAAAAAAGTGACTTAAGACTTAAAATTGAATTAGTATTTGTACAGAAAGGTGCGGGTGGAATAGCTCCCTCCAGCCTACGATCAAAAAATATATGGAGAAATCACGGCAGGCCCCCCCCATGGCGGCGGCTCGCTCTCGTTAAGTGCGATTGGTTAGAGTGGATTCCAGTCAGGTTGTTCAGGCAGGGAGAGGTGGGGGGCAGTGGGCGGGCAATGGGTGCTCAGTTGCTGCAGCACTGGCTCCTGCTGGTTGGGCTGTTTTCCTGGAGGTCCACACCCCGATTCCGGCCCGGGGCACCAGGTGCATTCTGGGGCTCATTCTTGGGCAGCTTCTTGGCTGGAGGGTGAAAGAAAGAGTAACAATTCATGCCAAGAACAGGATGGCTAGCTGAATCCAAATCCCGACACATGAGCTCTGATAGTAGCTGTCAATTTTAAGCTGGTGATTTCAGAGCAAAAGCAAAACTTCTGAGGGGTGATGGCTGGTTCCCAACAAGCTAACAGGGTATTCCGGATCTCTAGATGACATAGGATCCAAATAACTGGAGTACCAGATGAGAAATGGTATAAATGCTCTGAATTATTGGCTTTGTTCTTGGGGTGAAGGCACCAGGGATTATCTATTAAAAGGGCAGATTTTACCTAGAATCAAAAAAAAGGGAATTTGCAAACAGTAAAAGACCTAGAGACCCCAAGACAGGATGGTACTGAGTCCAAAATACAATTTGATATTACAGGAAGGGAGGTTACAAAGAAACTCACCTATTGCCATGAAAATTTCATTCACATTCATTGCTGTCTTTGCTGATGTTTCCATGAACAGCAAGCTGTTATCATCTGCATAGGCTTGTGCTTCCTTGGATAAAAAGAAAGAGAAGCTATCTTGGTTGGAGACTCCAAAGTATCCTCTCCTTACCACCCCCTTACTATTCCCCACCCCCAATTTGTACTTTGGTCTAAATTTTTTGTTCTGCAATAGCCTTTGACTTGAGCAATTTTTGTCTCCTTCCATTACCACTACTCAGCATTCCCATTCATCTTACAAAATATTCATGAGCTTCATTCCCAATCCTACTTGTTTTTCTCCTGTCCCTAGGGAAAGAATAGCACAGACAGCTACAGCTCCAAGGTTTGCTGTCATCCTCAATCCCCTCTTCCCTCCAAGCCCTAGGAAAATCCATTACAAAGAGAAAGGAGACACTAGGGACAAAATTCCCTTTATATGGGGTTAGAGAGTAGAAATAATCTTTCCAGCCTTGACATGCTGCCTTCTTTAAGCCTCTGGGCTCTTACTTTAGACAAGTTTAGGTAAGGGAAAGAAGACACAAGATGAGGGGCCCTTTACTCACTTGGAAATCCACAGCTCTCTTGCTGGCCAGGTCAGCCTTGTTGCCGGCGAGTGCGATGACTATGTTGGGACTAGCCTGCCGTTGCAGCTCTTTCACCCAGTTCTTGGCCCGTGCAAATGTATCCTGGAGGTGGGATAGGGGGACTTACCAAAAGAAAAAGTTCTCCACCACTGAATTTACTACCAAGCAGAAATACTGACTGACATCCCAAAGCCCACCCACTCCTGGGCAGTTGAACTCAAAGTCAAGGAAACCAATGTCTCCCTGACGCAACAAAGAGAAGCAAGAGTGATTTGGAAAGCAAAAAATTTTGGAGTGGAAGACAAACTGCAACCTGTGTTGCTAGCTTTAGTCATTGTATCAGCTGATTTTGCTTAACAGTTTATTTAATCCAAGCCAGAACTAAGAGAGCAGAGGTCTGAAATGACTCAAGTAAAAACAAGAAGCATCAATAATACTTTAAAAACCAAGATGAAAGTTGAGATTAAGGTCATCTTCTGGAACGCCTACTTAAACTATAAATAACAAATAAACTAAAGATTATATACATATATTATGTTAATATTATATTGATTTGGGGCAGCTAAGTGGTACAGTAGATAAAGTACCAGCCCTGAAGTCAGGAGGACCTGAATTCAAATCTGACCTCAGACACTTAACACTTCCTAGCTGTATGACCCTGGGCAAGTCACTTAAACCCAATTGCCTCAGGGGGGAAAAATTAAATTGGTTTAGGGTAGTCTAAATCAAATAGTCCAAGCTCTTCATTCTATAGATGAGGTAACAGGATCAGAGAGGTAAAATGATTTGTTTCAAGTTACAGCTAGTAAATATCAAAGATAGAGGGTCCATCTAGTTCTAGAAATCAAGTTCTATAAGGATGAGGGAAAAAGAAATGATGTTCTTACTGTATTTGTGATGTCGTATACCACAATGGCTGCCTGAGCACCCCGATAGTACATGGGAGCCAGGCTGTGATACCGCTCTTGTCCTGCTGTGTCCCAGATCTCAAACTTGACTGTTGTGTCGTCCAAGCAGACAGTCTGTGTGAGGAAGGCCGCTGAAAGAGAAGCCATCTTATGGGTTATAGGGAAAATAAGACTCACTCACATTGGACACTACAGAGAAGCCCAATATCCTTTACTAATTTTCCAGTAGGAAATGAATTCTCCAGTTGGAATTCTGGAACTGAGGAGTTTGCTGCAAGGGAAGTAAAGGGCTGATAATGAGAAGCCTTTGACTGGAATAAATATGAAGCAGGCAGGAGAAGAAAATGGGTAGCTTGTAATGGGAAAGCAGACTAACCAACCAACCAGGACATGATATGAATGGTTCATAACATATTTGGGGGGGGGGGGGGGGAAAGTATGTGCGCACACATGCATGCATGCATACGTATGGAAGAGAGCAGTTATGAAGGATCCCACAAATGTGGCTAATATGGAATTGATATCCAAAATTACTAAGAAATAATAAGAGCTCCCCTGTCACTCTTGATGAGTTCAGGGTACTTAGGCCTGTTCAACTACATTTTAGATACTGAAAGCACTGGAAGAGAAAACTGCTGAAATTCTGTCAGTGAAATTTGGAGAACAATAGTCCAAAGAAGCAAAGATATCAATGAAAGTCTAATCTATACCAGATATTCACAACAGTACTTTTTGGGATAGTAATGAATTAAAAACTATGCCTGTCAAGGAAGAGTAGTTGAAAAAATATCAACATAACAATATATATCATTGTATGGTTAAAAAAAAGTGGTGAAAAAAAGTGAAAAGAAATTCAGAGAAATGTGGAAAGATACATATGAACTTATGGGGAAAAAAATTAAGCAGACCCAAGAGATCAATCATCACAATGATGATATAAACAAAAAGATTACCAAAAGAAGTTGGATACTGAGTAACAGAAAACCCAATGACTGTCCCAGAGGACAGAAAATTAAAAAAAAAAAAAAAAAAAAAAAATTGCCTCTTTGTTTCATGGCTAGAGGCAGGAAAGACAAGGAATAGGTAAAATTATATCTGTTTCAGTACTAAGAAATTTTTTTTTGATTGCTTTGTCTTGTCAAAAGGTATGTTAAATGAGAGGAGAAGGGCAGAAGGAAGAAAAATGAACATTTATTTTTTTAAAAGAAAAGAATGTGTAAAATGGGAGAGGTTTCTTTCCTCTGGCAAAATTCTAGGACCTATCATTAGAAAGATGGTTAATGAGCACCTAGAAAAGGAATAAGTGATCACAAAATCAGCCTGGCTTTGGCTTTAGCAAAAACAGGTCATAGCATTCTCACTCTTTCTATTGTTGTTTGCTTGCATTTTGGTTTTTTCTCAGTTTTTTTTTTTTTTTCCTTCTTGATCCGATTTTTCTTGTACAGCAAGATAATTGTATAACTATTTATACATATATTGGATTTAGCATATATTTTAACATGTTCTTGTGGAGAAAATAGAAAGAAGTGAGTTACAAGATAGATAATATAATAAGGTAGATTTGGAATTGGTTGAATGGCAGAACCTAAAAACTTGTCATTAATTGATCATGAAGTCTTCATTAACAAAGCTATATAGGATAGCTAATACATTGCATCCAGAAAGATCTTGGCAGGCTAAAATACTGGGCCAACTAAAGAAGATGAAATTCAACAGGAATAAATGTAAAATCTTCTACTTGAATTAAAAAAAACTAACTTCAAATATAAGAGAGGCTTGTATGGTTAGTTGATCTGAAAAAGAACTGAAGGTTTTGGTTATCTGTAAGCTCACTAATGCAATATGGATGTAAGCTAAAATAAAAAAGCTGCACTAAGAAGCAAAGTAACCAGGAATGAGGAGGTGACAGTCTTAATGTCCTCTGCCCTGATCAAACCAAACCACACCAGGAATAAATACTCCCAATTCGGGGAAGACAGATAAACTGAAGAATGCCCAAAGGAGGATACTCAGGAAGTTCTTGTCAACAAATAATTAGCTGAAAGAGCTATGATCTAAAGAAGAGAAGACTGGGGTCTGAGCTCCCTTCAGTTCTTGGAAATTACTTAGAAATGGAATTAGATTTGTTCTGCCTTACCACAGGGGACGGAACTAGAAAAAAGGAGTGGAAATTGCAAAGAGGCAAATTTAAATTTGACATAAAGAACTTCCTGGCAATTAGAATTCCCCATAAGGAGCCTTAGGAGGTAGTAGGCTCCTCCTGGCCAAAGACTTTATGATCAATTAATGATTGTCAAGCATAAGGTGGATGATCACTTGTTCCATATCATGCAAAAAAGATTCATTCTCAGGTCTAGTTTTTACTTCATATTCTATGAATCTATTCCTCTTAATACTTCCTAGCTGATCCCCCTAGGGGAATTTATTATTTCAGTCTAGCATCCTGTCATTCAGATCAGTTGTGGGTCATCAATTCAAATAAAAGAAACATAAAAGTGTCATCTCTTTAGCAGAAGGAACTATAGTAGGTGCAATGGATGCAACACAAAGAAAGAAATAGTACTTGCCTTCAAGAAACTGGTTTTCTGAGGAAGGATACCAAGCATATTTATACAAAGTGAGGTAGAATCTGGGCTGATTCTCAAAGAAAATTTCTGAGAGTCAGAAATGAGTAAGAGTACTCTATATGTACAAATTCAGAGACATCTGTAGAGTGTGAGGAACCATTACTTGTCTAGCTCTGCTGAAGCATAACGTAAACTTAGGTTGGAGTCAGGCTGAAGAGAGCCTTAAAAGCCAGACTAATTTTGTATTTAATTCTGAAAGCAATAGGAAACCACTGAGAGTTTCTGAATGAAGAGAGACATGATCAGAACTATGCCTTGAATAAAGATAGATGGGGTGATATTCTTAATTAGTTGTCACTATACACTTTGTTGGTCCAAGGGCTCTCTCCCCAAGCCTTCAATTCTTCATAGCACATACAATGAGATGCTCAAGTTCTATTACCCAGAAAGCCAAAGGTATGACCCACTGCATTGCTGGATGAACTAGCTAAAAGCATCCCTTTCTTGTAATGCAACAACAGGAAAATCAATAATATCTAAACAGCAAGACCGTTAGACATAGATTTTGCAACTCTAGTATAATTAGGTACTTCCTTACTTGAACATGAGGAAAATATAGTCATCTGGATTCTCACCACTAGGGTGAGCATGTACTCTGAGGGAGATACCAGAAACTTAGAACATACACAATCACTTTTGAGCCAAAGGATTCATGGCCAAAGCAGCTTTGTTCAAAAGGCTGGTTGTCTTCTTCCTTTTCCTTCTCTTACCCCACCCCTACTCTCTTCCCCAAAGGACGTAGGGTGCCACCTCATTTCCCCATCTCTTCCTCTTGAACCAAGTGCTGAGGAAGCATCAGGAAAACTGCTGATAGGACTGGTTTGTGTCTCCAGCTGTCTAAAAGTCTCTTACTAACTTACTTACCAAGAAGGGAAAAGATAGTAACTCAAATCCGGACAATCTTAAACTCTGTCATGAATGCCACTCCTGGGGCACAGGTCACTGAGAAATAATTCCTTAGAAGGGGATATGAGAGCCTCATATCCTAAATGCTGACTGTCAGCTGGGGTGGAGAAAACTGCTCACATGGACTTAAGCTCACATAGCTTAAAAGATGGGGTAAAGGTCACCTTCAGGAAACCTAGCCCTCTTCTAATGCACCAGGCAAATTTTGGGAAATGAATGCCTGTGGTTGGGACAAGGAGAAGAGGTAGTTTGTTGGTCTAGGATCAATGGTCTAGAAATGTTTTTCTAGAGAGTAGCCTAGAGAAGAACCAGGATTTCTGCACACTTTTTCTAAGTGTTCTGTTCCCGGGACAGAAAATTCCTACGAATTCTCCCTGTCCTCTCCCTACCACCCCTTCCACTTCCTCTGGCTGGCACTTTGCTTCTACCATAGTTATCTTATTTGTCTTCTATCTTCTCTAAACTATGTTTAGATCTCCCTTACTCATTGAGAGAAAAAAAAGCCTTCTGCCTACCCCACCTCACTTTTTTTTTTTTTTTTGGAGGCAATTGGGGTTAAGTGACTTGCCCAGGGTCGCACAGCTAGGAAGTGTTAAGTGTCTGATACCAGATTTGAACTCAGGTTCTCCTAACTTCAGGGCTGGTACTCTATCCACCTCACCAACTACCTGCCCCTGACTATTTTTTAAAATACTAGATTAGTATAGTCCAAGGCTCAGTCTTTATATCTTTCCTCCCTTGTTCTACTCTAAGTTCATGGTTTCATAGCTATCACCCCTAAGTAGAAGATTCCCAAATCTGCTTCTAGCATTGACCTATTTCTACTCCAGATCTAAATTTTCAAAAATTTGACATCTTTACCTATATCTTCTACTTGTATATAAGTTTAAGCATATTTAAAAATGAAATTATCTCCTAACCCCTGCCCTTTTTTCCCTTACCTGACTTCCCTATTTTTGTTAATGGCATCATTATTCTCTTTATCAGCTAGGCTCCTAACCGCAGAGTGGCTACTCCCATATCTACTAATTCCACCTCATTCCCAGCCTTTACATTTTTTACTGCCATAAACCTAGCTCACACAGGCTCTCCTAGATTTTCCTTAGCAAGCAGCTACATGGGAAGAGAACTGACTGTAAAGTCAGAAGACCTGAGTTCAGATCCCCCTTCTGATGCTTGTACCTGTGAGACGTTGAAGAAGTCATTTCACCACACTAGGCCTCATTTTCCTCATCTATAAAAGGAAGAGGTCAGACCAGATGTCCTGAGATGCCTCTTAGCTTTAAATCCTATGACTACTCCAAAAGTATTTTTAATTGGTGTCCCTGTTTTGGGTGTTTTCTCACAGTAATCCATTCTACCAATGTCTGATTAATCTCCAAAATGTACAGATTTGATGATGTCACTTTTCATGGTTCTCTATTGCTACCAAATGAAAGTCAAAATCCACCCTGCCATTTGAAACCTTCTACAAGGTGGACCCAACTCCCTTTCAACATTTGATGCCATTTTCTTTCTGTATTCCAAATGAAACTCTCAATTGCTGAAAACATCCTTCTCAGTGCTTTCCTGCTTCTGGCCTTATATTTAATTCATTCCCCATGCAAGGAATAACTGTCTCCTTGCACCTGATGAAAATATGCTTTCTTCAGGGCCCATAAAAAACCATTCACCCTCTTCCATTAAGTGTTCCGTTAAGTCTCTCACCAAACCAGAAGGCTTCTCTTCCCTTCTTGACCTGATCCAAATGTTTTATGATGCCTAAAATCTAGGAAGGAAAGTAAATCTACATGTCTATTATACAAGGAAGCATATGAATTCCTTGAGAACAGGGATTCTATCTTATTCTTTAAATCTTCTCCAACCCAGTACATTGCACATGCTAAGTATGCAATGCTTGTTGCAGGGATGAATGAAAACATTCTTCATTTTGTGTACATCCTGGTTAGTTTTGGCCAATTCTTTAAAATACTGTCCCTTAGGATTTACTGTTTTAATTCATACCAAGGTTCTGACTTCTATTGTATGCATGTTGCTCCGTTTCCTATAGTTTCCTCTGTGTCTATGTTCTCCCTCATCCCAAATCTCAGGAACGACTCCCCAAATTTGCATTTGTGATGAATTCAAGTGAAGGGTCATTCATGACATGATAGAAAGGTGAATAGTGGGTTTAAAGAGGTTACTGATATAGAGGAAGGGAGCCAAGCATTAAGAACAGCTCTGGAAAGGAGCCAGAGTTTCCTCCCTACAAAACTTTTCTTCTTACTTGGCTACTGGACATCTTGAAGTCTGTTCTACCATTCCCACTCCCCAGTCAGATTCCCTTTGGCCAAGCTTACCTCCAATTGTGCTCTCCTGGTATTCATGAAACTGTCCCTTGACGAAGCGGAGAACAAGGCTGGACTTGCCCACTGCTGACTCCCCCAGTAAGACCAGTTTAAATTGGCAGATTTTGTTGCCAGCAGCTGGTCCATTGGGTCGTGCTGCACCTCCCCGACCCGCCATGGCCCGTCCCACAGCAGTGGCACCAATGAGCGTGGGGTTTGGGGTGGGAGGCCAATACTGAGTGCAGAGGCACTTAGTGGGGAGAGGAGGCCTCCAGCTGCAGAGGAGAAGAGATAGGGAGAATAGAATTAATTCAAAGGAAAAGACTACTCACTAAAGCTCTTCCTCTATAGTCTTCTCTTCCCTGTATGTTTATATTGAAATCCCACCATACTTCCCTCTGAAATCAGAAGATTTCTGAGATTTATACTCCACACACATGTCTTCATAGCATCTCAGAAACAGAGAGAGAGCCTCAGGGATTATCAGATGGAAAAAAATTGAGGTACTGAGTTTCAAGGCAAGAAAAACCAGAAGTCCCAGCTTTCCTGACTCCTAACCTTAGGGCTCTCCAAAGGATACTGCTTCTGAATCCTAATTCATTCCAATGTTTAAGTACCTACTACATGCAAAACCATGATGCTTCCCACTAGAAATACAAAAGAAAACAAAATTGTACCTGCCCTCAAGGATATTCCAATGGAGAGAAAGAGCACTAAGAAAGGTAAGTATATATAAAATGAACAAAGTGCACAAGTATGAGCGCGGGTGCGCAAACACACACACACACACACACACACACACACTCCCCCCCCCACACACTTCTGGGGAAAAGTCACTAGGAATCTGAGTGGAGAGATAAGGGAATTTAGGATAGGACTTGTCTTAAAGGGACATTTGAATGTGAATAAGAGGCCAAAGAGAAAAGTATTCCAGTCCTGCCTACATGTAAGTCTATCTCCATAAAAGATTCTGTATTCTTTCTCTTCTCTTCACACACATTGCAACCATTCTCACCTCACTTCTTACTTGGACTCAAGACCTACATTGCTAGTCTAATTTATGGTCCCTGCTGCTGCTGCCAAACCAATATTCCTAAAGCATGAGACTGATCATATTATTCCTCAACTTAAAAAGCTGCAGGAGTTCCCTAGAACTTTTAGGACAAAACACAAACCTCTTAGTTGAGCATTTATAGCCCTTCATCTAATTCTACCATATTTTCCCAGAGTTACTGCGTATTACTTCTTTGAACATCTGGGCTGCCTGCAGTTTCCAGGGCAAAATATTTATATCTCCCAATTTTACACCAACTTCATTTCCCATACTTATAATGCTCTTTTTCCTCATCTCGGCATTCTGTAATTCCTGGTTCCTTTCAGGGCTCAGTTCAAGTGCAACCTCCTATAAAAGATCTTTCCTGATTCGACCAATAGTGTTAATATCCCTCTCCTTCCTCTCCTCCAGAAGTTTTATATTAATTCTATATATATTTTATGTTTTATCTGTTTATATAGTCTTACTCCTACTTAGGCTCTTTGAGGGCAGGAAATGCATGATTTGTCTTTTCATTCCTAGTGTCTGGTATATGCACTGGTTCGGCTCACTATATAAAACTTCAGCCCACCATTCGCCACTTGTTGTTCAAGTCACATACAACTCTGTGATCCTGTGGACTTTGTCCATGGATTTTCCTTACAAAAGTGGTTAGCCATTTCCTTTTCCAATTTGTCCCCATTTTACACACAAGGAACTAAGGCAGACTGATGTTAAGTGACTTCCTCAGGGTCACACAGATAGCAAGCATCTTAGCCCAAATTTGCACTCTGATTTTCCTGACTCCAGGCCTACAATTTTGTCCACTTTACCATCTGCCATATACTCACAGCATCTGAATTGAGTCCTATAAATTAGGGGTGAGAGATGGGAACTATCATATTAAGACTATCTAGCAAAAAGCCCTTTGATGTTCCATTATTGTAGGTACCATCTGAAAGCAGTACACCTCAGTCAATAGAAATAAATCCTCATGGATATAAGCAATTCATCTTCAATAGAAATAAGGGTTATAGCACTAGCTAAAATGTCTGCTGTTTACTCTTTTTGTAGTAGCAAAGAATTGGAAATTGAGTAGATGCCTATCAGTTGGGGAATGAGTGAATTAGTTATGGTATATGAATGAATAGAATATTATTGTTCTATAAGAAATGATTACACAAAAGCCTGGAAAGGCTTGCACAAACTGATGCTGAGTGAAGTGAGCAAAACCAGGAGAATATTGTGCACAGTAACAACAGATTATGTGATAATCGACTTTGATGGATTTGGCTCTTCTCAACAATGCAATAATTCAAGGCAATTCCAAAAGATTTGGTATGGAAAATACCATGTGTATCCAGAGAGAGAACTATGGAGACTGAATGTGGATTGAAGCATAGTATTTTCACCTTCTTTGTCTGTTTTTTCTTTCTTGTGGTTATTTTCCCTTTAGATCTGATTTTCCTTGTACAAAATAACAAATATAGAAATATGTTTAAAAGGATTGTACATATTTAACCTATATTAGATTGCTTTCTGTCTTGGGGAGGGGGGAAGGGAACAGAAGGAGAGAGAAAAAAGTTGGAACACAAAGTCTTTATAAACATGAATGTTGAAAATTATCTTTATAAAAGTTATAAAAAAATTTTTAAATGTCTCCTGCTCATTCATAGGAAAAAAAAAAAAAAATCTGTCAGCCTCTGGGGAACTGCATTTCCCATTTCCAAGTACTCAGAGCACAATTTCCCTTATTCTCTTAATTTCATAAAGGATCAAAAGTTTTACACATACATTCAATTACAAAAAATGCATACATATTCAATTCAGACTTGACTGGCAGTCAAAATTGCTACCAAATCTCCTTTTATATAGAGGATCTGCATTCTTGTTTTCCACAGGCAGCACCGGGCACAGAACGGCACAAGGAGTGCATAGGTGAGTGGAGTGGATGTGTAGGAAGCATAAATCTTACACTGCAAGAACTATACTACTCAAATAATAAAGATTCAACACAAGCCAATGTTCTAGGGAGTAACACATGCATATAAGAAGTCTGAAATAATTTTCATCTTCCAACAAAGGGGCTGTCACGAAAGTGATATGAAGCTTATCTCCAAAAATCCCATCAGACTGTTATTTAAGGTCTCAATTAGACATGTCCAAAGTAGAGATTTTGTCCCAAAGATTCTTTAAACCAAACAATTTGAAGAAAAAAGTTTTAAGATTTCAGTGTTCTATCTTCCTCCCAAAATGCTATATAGGGTAGGCAAGGAAGCTTTCAGTAAACCCTTAGATTTCTTCCTCACCCAGAACAGTACTCTAAATATGGAATATTAATAGGCCCCAATAAATTACTCACTATATGTGAATAAAGTGTTTATTAAATTGAATATTTATGCATTACAGATCAAAAATCACTCAACATAATGGAAAATTCTGGGCATTTTAACATTTCTCTAGCACTCTAGTCAAAGAATATTAATTGTTTTGTAACCTAGATTATGGCAAATAGATATGGACCACTTTAGACCCTGTTTTAGAGTCAAAGTTTAAATCATATTTAGATAAGTGGTTAGGAATAATAAAAAATGCATCCAAGGTCACCTAAAAGGCTTAAGAGTATTAGAAAGATTCATATCACCTCCCAATCCTAGAAAAGATATATATATATATATATAGATCCCCTCAATGAGGTTAGATAATTGTAACCCCCATATCACTGCTCACTGGAGAATACAAGCTTTCATAACATAAAACCAATCACAAAAGAAAGGCCTAATGCCCTAGAGAAGGGAAATGTTAACTCTCTGTACATTTTTTTAAAAAAATTGTCAGCTTGTTCTTTTTATTGTTCTTTTTTTTTTTAAATTATTTACCAGATATATGCATGGGTAATTTTACAGCATTGACAGTTGCCAAACCTTTTGTTCCAATTTTTCCCCTCCTTCCCCCCACCCCCTCCCCCAGATGGCAGGTTGATCAATACATGTTAAATATGTTAAAGTATAAATTAAATACTATGTTAGGATTACCAGGTGAGAACTCAGGTTGTCTGGACAGTGACAAGGTGAGAATTCAGGTTGACTTGACAGTTCTCTGGCTCAGACCTTTGGTTAGGGCCTTTAAAGGGAGTTTACACCTTAGGAATTCTAGGAGGAGCAAGCTCATTGGTTGAAGTAATGTTTCCCAAAAGCCCTTGCGTTATCCCACGCCCATTCTCTGGGAGGATAAAAGAAGGACAGCATTGGGTCTGAGAGAAGGGACTCTGGGATAAAGTCTTGACGCCAGGCAGGCTGAAAGGAGACCAATCTGATTTGAGAAAGGACAAGAGTTGGAGGAGATTCAGAGCTCCCAAGAAACCTGTGCACAGAGGAAAAGATTTTACAGATCTCTTCCCAGAGAAGGATTATAATTGAGCAGACTATCAGACCCTCACAATTCAAAAACTTTACAATACTATACACACACACACACACACACACACACACACACATATATATACACACATGTCCAAACAGTTATTTTGCTGTCTGTACATTTTTAAATATCAAAAAACAAGGGGCAGATAGGTGGTGCAATGGATAGAGCACCAGCCCTGAATTCAGGAGGACCCGAGTTCAAATCTGGTCTCAGACACTTAACACTTCCTAGCTGTGTGACCCTGGGCAAGTCACTTAACCCCAGCCTCAGGAAAAAAAAAATAAATCAAAAAACATACTTCCTTAAGTCTTTCTTCTACATGCTTTTAAACAAGGAAGCTGCCCATCCTGGCTTCTGGATCAAGCAATAAATATGTATTAAACACCTAAGTGCCAGAGGTAGGGGCATAAATACAAAAACAAGTACTGTCAAATGATCCAGTCCCTTTAAAAGCTTTATATTCTAATGAAGGGGGGGGGGGGAAGAGGGGATAGAAAGTTACAACACATTTATAGATGAATAATTGCAAGATATATACAAAATAAATGCAGAGAAAAGGGAGGAGGCTGACTAATGGCTGTAGGAATTAGGAAAGACTTCTTGAAGGAAGTGGCACTTGAACCAAAGCTTGAAGAAAGCTAGAGATTCGAGAAAGGATACCATTCCAGGTATGAGAGAGAACCTGTGCAAAGGAAAGTAATGTGTATGAGGAATAACAAGTAGGCCATTTTGGCAGAAGAATAGAACATAGTGGGGGGGGGGGGGGGCCTAGAAAGATAGGCTGGAACCAAACTATAAAGGGATTTAAATGCCAGACAGAAATTTGTATTTTATCCTAATAGCAATGAAGAACCACTGAAGCCTCTTGAGGGGAAAAATGGTCTTGCACATGTTGAGTTGGGAGATCCCAAGTGGAATACCAGGGGAGATCTATCTAGCAGACAAGTAGATAAGTGATGTTCAGATAGATTTGAAAGAAGAGGGGGCTAGATATGTAGCTATGGAAGCCATTTGCCTAAAAATGACAATTATTTAGCTGAACAGAATAGGATAGCGAGAACAGAGCAGGTCAGAGCCCTGAAATGTTAGGAACAGGGGCTGAGAAGAGGTAAGAGGAGAATTTTGAAAAGGAAAAGAAAGAATATTTACAAAGAGAGGGTAGTTAATGTAAAATGCTGCAGAGTCAAGAAAGAAGAAAAATGAGAAAAGACAATTAGATTTAGCAACTGAGAAATCACTGGTGACTAAAGAGTAGTTTCTGTTAACTAGCAGGAATGGGGATCAGAATGAGTGGTGACTGGAGGCAACAGGTACATGAAGTCCTTCTAGGAGTTTGGCTGGGAAAAGGAAGAGAAATATAGGATAATAAGACAGGACTGAGGGAACTAAGTGTGGTTCACAACATAGTATTTTCACTCTTTTAGTTGTTTGCTTGCATTTTATTTTCTTTCTCATTTTTTTTTTCTGGTCTGATTTGATTTTTCTTGTGCAGCAAGATAATTGTATAAATATATATGCACATATTGGACTTAATATATACTTCTACCATGTTTAACATATATTAGGCTACTTTCCATCTGGAGGAGGGGATGGAGGACGGGATGGGGAAAATGGAACACAATGTTCTGCAAGGGTTAATGTGAAGAATTATCCATGAATATTTTTGAAAAATAAAAAGCTTTAATAAAGAAAAAAAAATACAGAATAATAGTTTTAAGGAATAGTAAGGTTTGTTTTTTTGTTTTTGTTTTTTTAATGAAATGCTTGAAAGAGAGAATAAGTCCCCGAAAAGCAGAGGTTGAAAATTATAGATAGAGGGTATGATCTAAGGGACATGCAGCTAGAAAAAATTGGGGAATTCTAATAAGAGTTATTCTGTCTTGAATCTTTTATAATCAAGTTAATTTTTTAAAGCGGCTTCAGGAAAAATAATTCACTAATAATTCACTAACCCAAACAACTGC
Organism: Sminthopsis crassicaudata; assembly: GCF_048593235.1. Taxonomy (NCBI): domain Eukaryota; kingdom Metazoa; phylum Chordata; class Mammalia; order Dasyuromorphia; family Dasyuridae; genus Sminthopsis; species Sminthopsis crassicaudata. The sequence goes on from NC_133620.1 coordinate 353,298,444, forward strand.
CTTTCTGGACCTTAAACTTAAACATTCTAGAAGAGATAAGGATCTCTTTATATAAAGGAGAATGCAAGAATAGGATTTCCAGTCTTCTTGTCCCTAGGGTAGATATGAATCCCACATCTGACCAGTTAAACTATAAATTTCCTGAGGACAGGGCATGCTTCTTGTTCCTCATTCTCTTTCCTTCATACTTAGTAAAATATTGAATACTTTATACATGTTTATACATGTAAACATGTATAAAGAGTATACTTGACTTTTTCTCCATAAACTACCTATTTCAGAAGGAAGAAAACTGGAAATCTCTGAATTATCCTTGCTGTTGTGAGGGAAGAGTAGTGTGGCTAACAAAATCATTTATATCCAGTTTTGAATTTATTGAGTTGAATTTTGTGGGGCTTTTTGAGGGGAGCAAAGGAAGCAAATTAATCAGTCCAGTTAGTTTTGGCTCAGACCTTTAGAAAGAATCACCTCAGCATACAATGAGGTAAGTTCTCAGCAGTATGTAACACCTAAGAATTTTAAACATATATACATCTACAAATTGGACTCAGATAGATGGACCCAATCAGAGAGCTGATGAGACAGACTAAGTAATCTGGTAATAAGAAACCTTTCAGGATCATAGAAGAGGAAATCCCCAACTCTAACAAGAAATCTTTTTTTTTTGTTCAGAAACCAAGAAGCTAGCTGTAGGTGATGATCACTTAGCTAATAAAACCAAATTTTAAAGAAATTAACAGCCTCCTACTCTGTCAGAAAAAAAAAAATCCCTATCAAAACAAGTAGGTCTTTAAACCCTCATTAAGGGATCAAACTTTTCATTCTCTTTCCTAGTTTATTAAAAAATTAATAATAATAATGTCATAAAAAAGATAATTAGAAAACATAGAATCATAAATTGAGAACATGGAAAAGATTTTAGAGGTCACCTAGTCCAATGCTCTTCATTTTATAAATGACAAAATGGCAGCCCAGAGAAGTTAACTTATCTCTGACTGTATATAACCTTAATCATTCCCTGTGCCTTAATTCTCCTATACCTATTCTTCATTCTTAGGATACTCTCCAACACTTTTCTCAGGCCACTACCATAGCTCTGAATTCACTTTCTTCCCTCCAATTTTGACTCTGGTTAACAGTTTAACTTCATATTGTCTATTCTGCAATCCCTTGCCCCACTCTGTCCTGTTACAGGACCTTACTCTGCATTACTCCTACTGATATGGTGCAGCCCTGAAGGATACAACAATAATCCTAATATCACAGCCTTGGAAGTGATATAATTGGTAACGATATATTTCTTCCCCTAAGTTATCCTGCCCCAATTTACTCTATATGAGCAGGATGCTATGGCTATAAATATTGCTGGTTGTCAAATTACCTGTTGGTCAATGATAACTGTTTCTGAGACTAATGAGCAATAATAATGAGGCACTTAAAGTTGATGCAAGTGCAGAAAAAAATTGGGTATCCACCACTTGATCTAGTGATGTTTCAGACCTAAAGACCACCTCCAGAAGCCCCCCCCCTCTCTTCCCCGCCCAACTATGTCCAGAGAATTATGGGTATGGTACCTGCACACAAGGTAAGAACCAGACTAACTCCTCAACTCCACTTCTAAGCCATAAAATTAGCATATCAGTGACATGAAGCACCTGGTTTCTCTCATTTTTTCCCCCTATAAATTTAACTTCTTGCCCCTGGTTCTTTGCTAACTTCTTTTGGAACTTAGCCCGCTTTAATGGAAGTTACAATTAAAAGAAACTTTGCACTCTGACTTATGGGTTTGAATCTGCAAATACTTTTGAGACAGCTCACAACACCAGTCTGGAACCCCAACTTTTTTGGGGTCCCCTTGAGCCCCAACACTACCATCTGTTGCCTTTTCCTACTTGCAACCAATGAATGCAAGTTGAAGAAAGCCTCCAACGAGGTACACTTCAATTGTATGTTATTCAATTTTAGATTGGTAATACATTGCATCTAGGCAATACTTTTATTCTTCCCTAATTGATCTCCTATCCTTCTCCCCCCAGAAGCTATTCCAAACTTCTATTCTCTAAACCTTCCAAAGATTAGGATCTAGAATTATACACCGAGAAAAAAGAGGCCATTCATTATAACCTCCCTCTTCTCCCTTCTCTTATTTCAAAACCCTTTAACATTCCCAAGACTTACTTCCCCCCCACCCCAGCCGCCTCCAGTCTCAGATAATGAAAAGCCCTTATCCTTACCAAGATCAACCCAACATATGCCCTCGATCTAAGGAATGAGTTTCCTCCCATCTCCAGCACTGTATCCAAATTATCTTCAATTTCCCCCCACCAAATATTACTACACTCGTCAGTTTCTTCTGTGCTGCTTTTAAATTTGCCCAGGTCTCCCCCCCCCCTTTAGTCACCAGAACCTATCATGCCCTCCCTCCTCTCTATCCTTCAGCCAAACTTTTAGCTGTCTACACAAGTTGCCTCCTCCACTTCCTCTCTCCCCACAAATGTTCTGCCCTTTCCAACCAATCTGGCTTCAGATCTCATCATTCATTCAACTGCAAAGTTACCAATAATCTTTTATAACTACCAAATCTGTTGACCTTCAATTGATCCTTATCCTTCTTTGACCAGAATTCTCCTAACTAGGTAGTCTCCTGACTTTTACTAGCTTCCTTCCTACTTGTCTGATCACTCCTCTTCTTTATTACCTATATCACACACCCTCACTGTAAATGTGTCCCAGGTTTCAGTCCTGGGCCCATTTCTCTTTTCTTTCTATGCTCTTAGAATACTCAATTTCCAAGGGTTTATAATTATTATTTCTTTGCTGATTATTTCACCAGGGCCATTTACCCATATCCAACTGCCAACTAGCTATTTCAAACTGAAGATCCCAGAAATATCTGAGATTTCTATCCAAAACAGGTTCTCTTACAAAATTTTCTAGTTCTATTGATAGTATCATTATTTTTTCAGTGTCCCAGATTTGAAACCTTGAAGTTATATTCTCAATTCTTCACTCTTACCCATCCCTTATGTCTAGTAAGTCACCAAATGCCGCTATTTCCACAGTACTTCACAATCCAAATCCTTCTTCATATTCAATTGCCACCTAAGTTCAGGACTTCATCAACCTACTACATGGACTATCTCAATGGCCTCTTAATTATTTTCCCTGTCTCATGTTTCCCTCCCTCTCTTTCCCCACTTCAATCTATCCTGTCCAACCAGAGGGGGCAAAGTGGATTTCCTAAAGCATAGGTCTGACTTTGTCACTCCCTTATTCAACAATAACCAGTGGCTTTTAAGACAAAGCATGAACTCTGGCTTTAAAACTTCTCTCTCCTGCCTAATTATACAAAGGTCCTCTTCCTACATTTTATGGTGGTTCATAACCAAAATGACCTTTCTGTTCTCATACACAAATACCCCATCCTCCATATTCCAGACTTTGAAGGGCCATCCTCCATACTTGACAGGTTTTCCCTCTTCAAGTCTGCCTAAAAGAATCCCTCACTATTTTTTAAGACACAGCTCAAGCATTTAAGGCTACATAAAGTGCTTCCTCTTCAACATGCTTGTATATATTCACGCATGCACAATTCCCAAAAACAGTGTAAGTGCTTTGAAAGCAGGGTCTGCAGATGGATTTACATGTGAATTCTACCAAACATTTAAAGAACAATTAACTCCAATGTTATATAAACTATTTGAAAAAAATAGGGATTGAAGGACTTCTACCAAATTCCTTTTGTGATACAGACATGGTATTGGTACCTAAACCAGGTAGGTTGAAAACAGAGAAAGAAAATTATAGACCAATCTCCCTAATGAATATTGATGCTAAAATCTTAAATAAAATATCAGCAAAAAGATTGCAGAAAATCACCCCCAGAATAATACACTATGACCAAGTAGGATTTATACCAAGAATGCAGGGCTGGTTCAATATTAGGAAAACTATTAGCATAATCAACTATATCAATAATCAAATTAACAAAAACCATATGATCATCTCAATAGATGCAAAAAAGCATTTGAGAGAATCCAACATCCATTCCTAATAAATACACTTGAGAGTATAGGAATAAATAGACTATTCCTTAAAATAATCAGGAGCATATATTTAAGTATCATATGTAATGGGGATAAACTGGAACCTTTCCCAGTAAGATCAGGAGCGAAACAAGGTTGCCTACTATTCAATATTGTATTTATTAGAAATGCTAGCCTCAGCCCTTTTCATAGTGGCTAGAAACTGGAAAACAAATGGATGTCCATCAATTGGAGAATGGTTGGGTAAATTATGGTATATGAATGTTATGGAATATTATCGTTCTGTAAGAAATGACCAACAGGAGGAACACAGAGAGGCTTGGAGAGACTTACATCAAATGATGCTGAGTGAAACGAGCAGAACTAAGGTATCATTATACACTTCAACAATGGTACTGTATGAGGATGTATTCTGATGGAAGTGGATATCTTCAACATAGAGAAGAAGTAATCCAATTCCAATTGATCAATGATGGACAGAATCAGTTACATCCAGAAAAGGAACACTGGGAAATGAGTGTAAACTGTGAGCACTGTTTTTTTTTTTGTTTTTTTTTTGGTTTTGTTTTGTTTCTCTTCCCAGATTATTTTTACCTTCCAAATACAATCCTTCCTTTGCAACAGCAACAACAACAAAATTCAGTTCTGCACATATATATTGTACCTAGGATATACTATAAGATATTTAATATGTATGGGAATGCCTGCCATCTAGGGGAGGGGGTGGAGGGAAGGAGGGGAAAAACTCGGAACAGAAGGGAGTACAAGGGATAATATTGTAAAAAAAAAAAAAAAAAAAAAAAATTTACCTATGCATATGTACTGTCAAAGAAAATGCTATAATTATAAAAATTAATAAAAAAGAAAAAAAAAGAGAGACATAATCACTGGGAAAAAAAAAGAAAAGAAATGCTAGCCTCAGCAATAAGAGTGGAGAAAGAGATTAAAGGAATTAGAATAGGTAATGAGGAAACCAAACTCTTTGCAGATGATATGATAGTATACTTAGAGAACCCTAGAGATTCTACTAAAAAGCTATTAGAAATAATTCACAACTTTTGCAAAGTTGCAGGATACAAAATAAATCCACATAAATCCTCTGAATTTTTATACATCACCAACAAAATCCAACATCAAGAGATACAAAGAGAAATTCCACTCAAAATATACTGTCTCTAGTATAAAATATTTGGGAATCTATCTACCAAAGGAAAGTCAGGAATTATATGAGCAAAATTACAAAATACTTGCCACAAAAATAAAGTCAGATTTAAATAACTAGAAAAACATTAAGTGCTCTTGGATAGGCCAAGAGAATATAATAAAGATGACAATACTCCCTAAACTAATCTATTTATTTAGTGCTATACCAATCAGACTCCCAAGAAACTATTTTAATGACCTAGAAAAAAAAATAACAACAAAATTCATATGGAAGAACAAAAGGTTGAGAATTTCAAGGGAATTAATGAAAAAAAAAAAAAAAAGTCAAATGAAGGTGGCCTAGCTGTACCTGATCTAAAACTATATTATAAAGCAGCAGTCACCAAAACCATTTGGTATTGGCTAAGAAATAGACTAGTTGATCAGTGGAATAGGTTAGGTTCACAGGACAATCTAGTGTTTGACAAACCCAAAGATCCCAAATCTTGGGATAAGAATTCATTATTTGACAAAAACTGCTGGGAAAACTGGAAATTAGTATGGCAGAAATTAGGCATGGATCTGCACTTAACATCACATACCAAGATAAAATCAAAATGGGTCCATGGTTTAGGCATAAAGAATGAGATCATAAATACATTAGAGAAACATAGGATAGTTTACCTCTCAGACTTTGGAGGAGAAAGGAATTTGTGACCAAAGAAGAACTAGAGATCATTATTGAACACAAAATAGGAAATTTTGATTATATCAAATTAAAAAGCTTTTGTACAAACAAAACTAATGCAAACAAGATTAGAAGGGAAGTAACTAACTGGGAAAACATTTTTGCAGTTAAAGGTTCTGATAAAGGCCTCATTTCCAAAATATATAGAGAACTGACTAATTTATAAGAAATCAAGCCATTCTCCAATTGATAAATGGTTAAAAGATATGAACAGACAATTTTCAGATGATGAAATTGAAACTATTTCCACTCATATGAAAGAGTGTTCCAAATCACTATTGATCAGAGAAATGCAAATTAAGACAACTATGAGATACCACTACACACTTGTCATATTGGCTAAGATGACAGGAAAAAATAATGATGAATGTTGGAGGGGATGTGGGAAAACTGGGACACTAATACATTGTTGGTGGAGTTGTGAAAGAATCCAACCATTCTGGAGAGCAATCTGGAAGGAATTATGCCCAAAAAATTATCAAACTGTGCATACCCTTTGATCCAGCAGTGCTACTACTGAGCTTATATCCCAAAGAAATAGTAAAGAAGGAAAAGGGATCTGTATGTGCCAAATGTTTGTGGCAACCCTTTTTTATAGTGGCTAGAAATTGGAAAATGAATGGATGCCCATCAATTGGAAAATGGTTGGGTAAATTGTGGCATATGAATATTGTGGAATATTATTGTTCTGTAAGAAATGACCAGCAGGATGAATATAGAGAGGCTTGGAGAGACTTACATAAACTGATGCTGAGAAATGAGCAGAACCAGGAAATCTTCAACAACAATCCTGTATAAGGATGTATTCTGATAGAAGTGGATATCTTCGACAAAGAAAAGATCTAATTCAGTTCCAATTGATCAATAATGGGCAGAATCAGCTATACCAGAGAAGGAACACTGGGAAATGAGTGTAAACTGTTTGCATTTTTGTTTTTCTTCCCAGGTTATTTTTACCTTCTGAATCCAATTCTTCCTATGCAATAAGAACTTCAGTTCTGCACACATACATTGTATTTAGGATATACTATAACATATTTAACATGTATGGGACTGCCTGCCATCTAGGGGAGGAGTGGAGGGAAGGAGGGAAAAATTTTGGAACAGCAGTGAGTACAAGAGATAATGTTGTAAAAAATTATCTATGCATATGTACTGTCAAAAAAAAAGTTATAATTATAAAATTAATTTAAAAAAAGAAAGAAAGAAAGCAGGGTCTGTTTAGACATTTAATAAATGCTTTATAAGTATGTGAGTTAAAGTTCAAATTGAATTCCTCGATGCTAAAGTCAGCCTTTTCCCTACTGCTGTGTGCAACCTCCATCTCTTCAGCTAGCACAGAAGCAGCTGGTTACAATTTCTCCCTGGACCCTTGTACTGCCTTCCACGGCTAAATCTACACATTTGAGAGCATGCACAAACACACACCCAGCACTTTTTTATAATCTACTGCCTCGTGGTTTTTCCTGGCACCACCTGGGGATCATGTGAGGAGAGGAGTCAAATGTTCAGACAGTAATCATCAAGGGAAGTGGATCTTACCTTGAAGGTTGGTTTGGAAGCCTTCCAATCATGTAATACATAGAATAAATTCCCCAGAACTCCAAGTCTTCCCCCAGCCCTCACCCAACAGGTTGGGAAAGAAGGGTATTCCCTACTTGATGAGCACCTGATTGCCTAGAAGCCAACTAATGAAAAAAGTGACTTCATTCAGGTCTCACAAGGTAAAATAAGATAAAAAATCCTGGTAACATCGTGAATCCATCTTTCTGTAAGCAAAACATGGGACAGCAAAGTGACCTTAATGAAACCCAATGAATTCCTTCTCACAACCAAAAGGATAAGAGAGTAAAAATTTATTTTAGATGATATGGCAGGTGCAAATAATTCATGGGATCATAAAAATTTAGAGCTGGAAGAGATATTAGTGCAATATAATCATAAAAACCACCGAACAAACCACTTAATGTTACCTCAATTTGACTAAGAATTCTTTCTATAACATTCCCCAGCCAGAAGTCATCCAGCCTCAGCCTGAAAACTTCAGTGAAATCAGAAACCCATTCCCCAACACAAATACTGATTCAACTAGGTGCTAGGCCCAGAAAATATATATATTTTTTCTTTTTCTGAGGCTGGGGTTAAGTGACTTGCCCAGGGTCACACAACTAGGAAGTAAGTATCTGAGATCAGATTTGAACTTGGGTCCTCCTGAATTCAAGGCTGGTGCTCTATCCACTGCGCCACCTAGCTGCCCAGAAAATATAAATTTTTAAAAATGACATAATCCCTTACTCCCAAAGAACTTAACATTCTAAGAGACAAATCTATATCAGAACAACTTGAATAAAAAGAGAATACAAATAAATACTAAGGAAATAGTATGATATTGGAAGAAAAGCTTATGTCAAAATTAGCTTTGCCCTGAAGAGGTTTTATGAGACAGAGGTGAGGAGGGAGTGTATTCCAGGCATGACCACAGTCAGTTGAGCATGATGTGTGAGAAATAGCAAAGAGCAGAAAGGGGAGCAATGTAGAGCAAGACTGGAAAGATAGGCTGAGGCTAGGTTATAAAGGGCTTTAAAAGGTAATGAGAAGAGCTTATATTTGATCCTAAATGCATTCATTCCTGAGACAATCTATCTCATTTTTGAACAAGTCTAAATAAATATTAGAAAGTTTTTCTTTACAACTAGCCTAGTCAAAACCCCTCTTTTACAAATAAATCGATGGCCAGAGAGGTAAAGGGATCTGCTTAGTACAGTTAAAACTGGAATCCAGCTTCTTCAGCCCTAGCATATAAGCAAACAAAACCCAGTATACTTTCTCCTATACCACATTGCCTGCACTCCTTTTCCCACAAATTTTCCAAGGTGAAAAAAAAAAAAAGCATTTGGTGTGAAAGAGTGGAGTCTAGCTAGACTTTATTAGGAGAGACTTGAATTGCACTAACGAGGAAATCATAACTATTTTGAGCCTCAATTTTCTAATCTATAAAACTGATAACATGTCACCTAACTCACAGGGCTGCTGAGATGAACAATGTGCTGTGTAAATGTCAGTCATATCCTTTAATCACCACCCAGTTGCCCTCTTTACCCTCATTCTCAAACTTTCCACCCCCTACCTCAGGAAAATAATCTTTGCTTGGTTCACTGAAGACCAGTGAAACCTTGAGCAGAAAAATGACTATATCACTTGTTCTTTTCTACTTAGAAGAACTTGCAGAGACCAATCCTTTGAAAAAGTTCTGCCCAGAAGCTGAGAAACAATTTCTACTGCCAGTGTTTCTGATAAAGGCCTCATTTCTAAAATATATAGAGAACTGAATCAAATTTATATGAACATAAGTCATTCCCCAATTAATAAATGATCCAAGGATATGAACTGGCAGTTTTCAGATAAAGCAATTAAAATAATTTACAGTCATATGAAAAAATGCTCTAAATTGCCATTGATTAGAGAAATGCAAATTAAAATAACTCTGATGTATTATCTCACATCTATCAGATTGGCTAATATGACAGGAAAGAAAAAAGAATAAATGTTGGAGATGTGGTAAAATTGGAACACTGATGCATTGCTGGTGGAATTGTGAAATGATCCAACCTTTCTGGAGAGCTATTTGGAATTACGCCCAAAAGGTATAGCCTTAGATCTAGTAATACCATTACTAGGTTTGCATCACAAAGAAATCATTAAAAAAAAAAAAAAAAAAAAAAAAAAAAGGAAAAGAATCCGCATGTACAAAAATATTTGTGGCAGCTCTTTTTGTAATGACAAAGACTTGGAAATTGAGGGGATGCTCATCAATTAGGAAATAGTTGAACAAATTGTGGTATATGAATGTAATGGAATACTACTGTGCTGTAAGAAATGAAAAGCAGGTAGATTTCAGAAAAATCTGGAATGATGTATGGAGAGGGAAGGAGAAAATAAAAATTGGAAATCAAAATCTTATAAAAGTGAATGTTGAACACCAGCTTTATATATAATTGGAAAAAACAAAATACTATTAAGTGGGAGAGGGAAAGAAAATTTCTGCACAGGGTAAGGCATTGCAGCTATATAAACAGTAATGTAACAGTAATGGATGGAAGTAAATAAAGGAGAATAGGAGAGTAGTAGCTCCCAAATACTATCATGTCCCATCTATACATGGTTGCCTCTGGAATTTTGGATACTAACAGGAAGTAATGGAAGTGTGGCCCAAAAGTCAAAAAGAGGTTCAAAAATAGCACTGTATTGAGGAACAACTGAATAAATTGTGGTATATGATTGTGATGGGACATCACTGCTTTAAAAAATGTTGAAGAGGGAAGATTTATATGAACTGATACAAAGAAAGTGAGCACAACTAGGAGAACACTGTACACACTGATAACAATATTTGTAAGGATGATCAAGTAGGAAAGACTTAGCTGCTCTAATCAATACAATAATCCATGAAAATAACAAAGGACTCATGAAACATGGTATCTATTGCCAGAAGTTTTCAACATTTACTTTTATGAAATTTTGATTTCCAATTTTTCTCCCTCCCCCAAGACAGCAAGCAATGTGATATAGGTTATACATGTATAATCATATTGAACATATTTCTACAATTAGTCATGATGCAAAAAAAAAAAACAAAAAACAAAAAACAAAAAACAAAAAAAAAACCAGAAAAGAGGAAAAACCACAAGAAAGTAAAAAAAAAAAAAAATAAATAAAACAGTATGCTTCATTCTGCATTTAGATTCCAAAATTCTTTCTTTGATGTGAATAGCAATTTCCATCAGGAGTCTTTTAGAACTGTTAGATAATTGTATGAACCATTTTTCTTTTCATTTTATTTTTCTTACCTTTGGGGGAGGGAGGGGCAGCATGGCTAAAGTGGAAATGTATTTTACATGACTTCTTATGTATAATGGGGTATCATATTGCTTATCTTTTCAGTGGGTAAAGGGGCTGGAGGAAGGGAGATTACTTGGAACTCAAAATTTAAAAAAGAATTAAAAACATCTTTAAAAGAAAAGGGGAAAAAAAAGAATTCCTTCTACAACATACCCAATTAAAAACAACAACAGTACTTAACTGGAAAGAAACCTTCTAGATCAGAGGATGGCAAACTTCTAATGCCTTGGGCTTTTGGAGCAAAAATAAAATTCTTGTTGACACAAAACCATAAGTCAACAAACCCACATAATATCAAGGTAACATTAACAGACATCCCAGATTGCAGTTTTGGAAATATCCTTACTTACCTATGTTTCCCAAAGTAGGTTCAGATTTGCATTATCTTACTTAAGATCCTACACTGTTCTAAGGAATCAAAAGCAAAGCTAACCTTAGACATAAATGTTAGCAGGTTGTATATTTCTCCAAATCATAATTTCAAATCCAAAGAGTTCATTTACTTAGTATTCATTTCTCTTTCTGCTTAATGGGTTAGTGATTCTGATCTGGGTATCTCAAGTTTTCTGTCTGCTTAAAAGACCTCCTTTGGCTAAGGGACTCCGTCACAGTCCGTATAACCAGTTGATTTAGAGAAAACAGTTTACTTAAGGAGACCCACTCTAATGCAAGAAGCAAGTGACATCACCAAAAGGGAATCAGAAGAAACATTCTTTGGCACTTATCAGTTTACTATAAAATTCCAGTTAAAAGATTTCCTTAGTATAAAGTAAACTTTACTGAAAGATCTGAGAGACAAAGTAGAGGCACTTTACCAATCTAAGGAGAGCAAATGTAAAAGGATCTAGAAGGGATATAACAGCTCCAAAGGCCAGTAGTGGGTGAAGAAAGCTGAGCTGGGATGTCATGAATACTTTAGTGACTCAAGCCAGCTACAGAGATTATTTATGCAACTGGAAGAGCACAATTCTTCAGAAAAGAAGGGAAATGATTCTCACTTGTACTTGTGAATAGAGAAACAGAAACAGTCTGGTAGAATGGAGCTGCCTATTCCTCCAACCAGACACCAAACCAAACAGAATGAAAGGATGTCAAGTTACAAGAAATAGCTCTTCACCCAAAAGTAGTTCTCATATTGAATACAACCAAAAGTAAGTGAAAACACAAAGGAAAAAAAAGCTAAGAATATTGGCCATTAAGTTTGAAGTTGCATGCTGGAGACTCAAGTGCACTGTTTGATAGGTCTCTGGTTTTTAATAATCTTGAGCAAAAACAATTCAAATAGATAATTTTGTATCCAACACAATGAAAAATGAAAACTCAAAGAAATGATAAATCAATCCCTATTAAATGTATAGTTGTTTTTTAATTGTATTTTCTTCTCGAAGGATGTCCAAAATAAAGGGAAAAAGAAAAGGTACCTGAAATAAAAGGTGTTTTTAAAGATAATTAAAAAAACACTAACATACCCCCCCTCCCGAAAACAGATGAGAGCCAAGGCAATTAGATATTAAAGGTATATGTAAAAGAATATGATGGCTGTGCGTGTTAAGGACACATTTACTGTTTAAAATTAAAATTTAACTATGGGTTTCAGTGCTTTAATTTCTGTCAGGATTGCAGAAAGCAGCTATATTTAGAACAACAATTCAAGTTTTGGTAACCAAGTCACAGGGGAAGAAGAAGGAAGTTGTTAAATCCTTAGTGCTTCAGGCAGTAAAGGCATATTTTGCAAGACAAAATCAGAAGTTAAGGAAATAAGAAGGAGGGAACTCTTTGATGTCTATGAGATTCTGGAAAACACACAACACATGGTCTCCGACAGAAAGGAATAAGGCTGTTAGTTAGAAACTAACAGGTCACAAACTCCAGCAAAGGGGATGGGTTGGAATAATTTCTAGAGAGAGGGGTCTTAACTTTGATGTGTCTGAGATTCCTAGACTGCTTCTCAGAATCACATTTTTAAATACATAGGATTACAACTTTTTGTCTCTCCTCTGCACTTGAGCAAACTGCCAAGCACATAATAGGTGCTTAATAGATGTTGATTGATTGACAGAGAAAGTCATCTTTATGTACAGTTATCAAAATAATTAAACAAAATCATAAACCACTTTCAAGAAAACCTGGTAGAGGTCAGAAGAATCCCCTATTAACATGACTGAGGGGATGGGAGGGTGGGGGAGGGAGGGCAGTAAGGTAGACTGCTATATATACTCAAGGTCAAGGGTATGTGGCTCCAGAAAGGTAGGGATTGTTGCTATGAGGAAGAGAATCACAACTGCTATAAAACCTTAGCAAAGGCTTCACTTTTGAGGGAACAGGAGAGACTAATTGAGAAGTATCACAATAGGAGATTAAATACATGTGTCCCCACATTCAAAGAAGATGGGTCTATCCTTGACCACCTAGGAATTTTGCCAATTCCTAGTTCTGTAATAATGTCTTACGATATTCAAAAATTCTCCTTTGGAGAGTGACTCCTGGGGACTAGGTTCCAGAATGCCTACTGAGCTCTAACTACTCTCCAATGGAGGAGTTAAAGGGAAGCCAGTCTGCAGATATGCAGAGATTTCATAAAACCAAAACAAGCAGTTACTAAACACATAGGGAAGACTGAACCTGAATATTTGCCAAAATTAAGTAGAGACAGAACACAACTGATCACTGTGAAGATTTCCTTTATGCCTAAAAATTGATATGATACAAAGACAGGTGCTAAACAGGGTAAAGTAAAGAACAATCTTTTGATATATGGAGCCAAAGCTTTCCAGAACACTGCCACAGCCTTCTAACAACACAGAAGGACGTCAAAACAGCCTTTCCTCTAATCCTTACTTCCTCATTTCTGGGCCCCAATGGAAAGACCAGACCTAGTCAAGAGCAGTAATCATTTTTAACTTTCTGGACACTAGAAAACAGCTTCAAATGAGAGTTCTAGCTTCCTTTTCCTCACCCAGTGCCCAACCTAAGCCATCCTCATAAGTCTTCTGACACAAATTGGGCAGTGATGTCAAATAAAAATGAGAAGAAATCTAAAGTCAAGAGGAAGGGACCCTAGATATTTAAAGAACTCATGCCACTGCTTATGTAACTGAAAACACACAACTAACAAGAAAGGAATGGTAAAAACTAAAGCAAGGTTAAGGCAAATTCTGCATCCAAGATCCTAGCCTGTGAATATTGCTTGTAGATACCCTACTTGGCCACTCTTATCAATAATTCCCAGAGGGACTTCACTCAAGATCAAAGCAATGGCAAAATCTCTGCCATTAAGATGGGAAGATCTGAAAGGGACTCCAGGGAATACCTGATTTGGCTACCTTTTTGAATACCAAGTCCTCACAAAGAGAAGTAAACCAAGAGAGGACTGTAGCCACTTTCATGAGACGTTGATGAATGGGTTGAACATTTGGGCCACTGTTGAGCCTGGTTCTTATTGTCATACTTCTGTTTACTGATCTGCTGCTTTGTACCTCCTTGGGCATAACACTCTGTCATCTCATGGATCAAGTGAACTATAGCTGGTGCTAAAAGTTTAGCTTGGTGAGATGTGCGGTTCCCGCAAAACAAGAGAAAGGGAATTGTAAGGGCCCTTTAAATGGGCGCCACAGTGCATCGGGAGATTGAGGCCCGGAAATAATTTCTGTGGATATTAGGACTGCCCTTGGGCGGGATCCTGGCCATATTGAGATAGCTTCGTAATGGGTGACTCTCTCGCTGATTGGCTGTGTGTGTGACCTCACAGGCCCTATGTAAGCCCACTGCAGGCAGCAATCGCTCTCTTTAACCTCGTGCTGTTCACCCTGGCTCCCCAGCCTGGGTGGCCAAGCCAAGATGGGTAGCCAAAAGAGGTAAGGGTTTTGGTAGTGAACACATGGGTCTTCTGACCAGGTGTTCACCAGGGAACCAACAAGTCAGGGTATCAGTTAGGGCATTATGTGAGTAGGTATAATAAAGGCTTTTAAGATTACATGTGGTTGTTCTTGAGTGCGCTACCGGTTACTAAGCTATAGATTCAAGAGATTGTGGCCAGAGACCTTAGAAGGCCTCAGAGGAGGCGAGCCGGGTAGAGCTCACACTGCAAAGGACAGTGGTCAAAGGTGCTCTGGTGGGTCTAGGACAGACTAGTAATTGTAACTGCCAGGAGAGCACGTTACAAGACGTGACATCTGAGCCATAGGGTATCCAAGTATGCTTTCCTGTTTATAATATGCCAAGCACTATGCTAGGTGCTAGGGATGCAAATATAAAAATGAAACAATGTCTGTATTTAAGGTTACATCTGATTGAAAGAGACAAATATGTAAACATACATACAAAATAAATACTATTACAAGGTAAATTTCTTGAGAATACACTAGAAGCTGGGTGGGAAAAGAGGGTAGCAGAAAAGGTTTTCTATTGAAAGCGGGTTTTTAAGGAAACAGCATGATGAAATAGGAGTGCATTTCAGGCATGGAGGGCATACATTACAAAGAGAGAAGAGGGTATTAGGGCTTGAGAATCAGAAAGAAGACTAATCGAAGATACACTCAAAGACTACATAATATGATTGAAAATTAAGCTGGAACCAGACAAGAATTTAAAAAGTAAACAGAAGCTTGCGATTGATCCTAGAGGAAATAAACCACTAGCATTGACTGAGCAGAGGAATGACATGGTTAGAATTATGCACTTTAGAATATCAATTTGGCAGTTGTGTGAAGGAAAGGGGAAAGACTGGGAGCAGAGAAATGAATTAGAAAGTTATATTAGTCCAGACAAGAGACACTAAAGACCTGAACTAGAGTGGTAGCCATGTGAGAACAGTCAGTCAATAAACATTTATTAAGCCCCTATGTGCTAGGCACTGCTAAGTGAAGATTCAAAGAAAGGCAATCTCTGCCCTCCAAAGAGCTCACAATCTAATGGGGGAAGCAACCTGTAGACAATCTTGTACAAACAAGCTAGAGACAAGATAGAGGAAATAATCGACAAAGAAAAGGCACTAGAAATAAGAGGGATTAGGAAAGCTTCCTGAAGTAGGTAGGATTTTAGCCAGGACTTGATAGGAGCCAGAGAAGCCAGGAGATAGAGACAAGGAAGAAGCACTGCAGGAATAGAAGATAGCAGAAATGTCAGGACCTGGAAGATGGAGTATCTTCTTTAACAAAGAGCAAAGAGACCAATGTCACTGGATCTCAGAGTATGTTGGAGGGTTAGAGGGGGGAGATTGCTATAATACTGGAAAGATAGAGTTGGGAGTGCTAGGTTTTGAAGGACTCTGAATACCAATCAGAGGATTTTATATTTGATCCTATAAGCAATTGGAAGCCACTGAAATTTATTGGGTAGGGGAATGGGAGAGTGCAGGAGGGACATGTTTTAGAAAAAAATCACTTTGGTTCACTTCTTTTTCTTTTCCCTCTCATGATTTTTCCCTTTAATTCTGATTTTTCTCTCCCACTATGATCCATAAAGAAATATGCATTTTAAAAAAATTAATGTACATGCATAAACAGAAAAAAAAAAAAAAAAGGAAAATCACTATGGCAGCTAAATGGAAGATGGAATCAAATAGGGAAGTCTGTGACAGGCAGATCAGTCTCCTGTTGCAACAGTTCAGGTGTGAGTAGATGAGGGCATGCACAAGTGTGATAGAAGTATCAGAAGTGAAGGGACAAATTTAAGAGACACTACAAATGTGAAAACAGGTCTTGGTAAAACACTGGATAGAAAAGGTAGGGATTAGGAGACGGGAGTAGTGAGAAGTCAAGGATGACGCTTGAGTCTGGAGAACTGGGAACAAGGCATCTTTGACAATAATAGGGAAGTTTGGAAAGGGGAGGGCTTGAGGAGAAAGATAATGAGTTCAGTTTTGGAGATGTAAGTTTCAGCTGTCTACCAGCACTCAACTCGACATCTCTAATAAGCAATTAAAGATGAAAGACTAGAAGTCAGCTTAGATAAGTGAGAATGTGGGAGGTAGAAACAAGATTTGGTAATGAACTGGATATATAGGGGGAAGAAAGGAGTCAAGAATACCATAAGCTTGCAAAAAAAAAAAAAAAAAAAAAAAAAAAAAAAAAAAAAAAAGGTAGCATTTTTGATTGCTTCATGGTAATTTGGAAACCAAGTAGGTTTTGGATAAAAGATACATTCAGTTTTGGACATAAGCCTGAGAGGTTTCTGAGATGACACATATAGCATGTCCAATCAGCAGCTGAAGCTGTCAGTAGAGCTCAGGAGAAATGATGGGACTGATTACACAGATTTGGGAATCATCTGAATGGAAAAAATAATTAAATCCACAGGAGCTGATGAAGTCACAACCAAGTGAGAGAATATAAAAGAGAGAAGGTAAGGGTATAGGGGTCCAGAAGAGAGCCTTGGATTATAATTTAAGGAGTACAATATGGAAGTTGAACCAACAAAGGTGACTAAAAAGGAATGGTTGAGATAGGCAGGAGAACCAAGAGAAAATAATATTACAAAATCTAAAAAAAAAAAAAAAAAAAGTGTCCAGTGCTACAGACAAATCAAGAAGGGTAAGATGAGGTCATCAGATTAAGCAATTAAAAGATCCTTGTTAAATGGATATACAATCTGAATGTTAAAGAATCTTGCCATTTAAAAAAATTTCACAGCTATAAGTGGAATAAGAAAGAATTAACCAAACAAGGAATAGAGGCAATTACAAAATAAAACAAATTAATTGTAATTACATGAAATCAAAAATCTTTTGCACACACAAAATTAAGGCCTGTAGGATAAGAAGAGAAAGTGATCAAATAGAAACAAATGTTTGTGTCATATTTCCCAGATAAGGGTTTGGTGTTTTAAGATGTGAAAGCAATCATGGTCTTGATGATGATGATTACAATGATTAAAAAAAAAAAAAGTTAGGCTTAAAAAAATGCAATATCTATAAAATTTGTTTAATTCCTAAGTATCATGTAATAATAGCTATGATATAGCTATTAGAGGTATTACTATGCTGGTTTTAAAAATTCGAAAACACATGTCACTAAATAGAGTGACATGAAGTGATTTTCTCTAAATCATACAGTTCTGAATATGAGATGGGCTGCAAAAAAGATTCTTTCTAAATCAAAGTCCAACTTTCAATTACTCCTATTTTGCAGATTTTCTGTGATATAACACCTCAAAAATAAATCTCTCATTGAAAGCATTAAAATACTGAGGAAAACATACTTAAATATTTCCTATGCTGCTTATATGAAAATTTTGGCACCTAACAAGAAAAACATATTTATATTAAGAAGCATCCTTTAAATAGAAGAACCCATTAAAAGTAATTTTCCATAATAACAAAGGAACTGTGATAGTTTATCAGAATTTATTTATGGGAATAATATCCTATTATACACATAATTCTCTCTTTAAAAATGTTAAACATTTTAAAAGGGGAAAAAAAGATATGAAAGCAATAGAAATATATAAGACCAAAAGCCATTTCCTAAGAGAGCCATGGTGAAAGTGCATGAACAGTTCTCTATTGAAGAATTTACAAGTTATTAAAAAACACAAAAAAGAATGGTCCAAATCGCCAATAATAAGAGAAATCAAACCAAAACAACTTTGAAGTTTCACTCCACACTCTGAAAACAAAAAAACAAATTTGGAAATATGTAAAAATAAAGTGACTAAAAAGTCAATAACCTTTGAATCTGAAACTATTACTAATAATAATTTTAGGGTGTATTAATATCCCCCAAAGAACTCATTGATAAGAAAGTCCTTAAATACTCCAAAATACTTAAAACAGCACTTTGTTCGGTAACTAAGAACTGGAAACAAAGTAGCTGCCTACAAACTGGGGAATGGCTAAACAAATCATGGCACATGAAAATAACGGAATACAACTATGTTATTAAAAAATGATGTTAGTGATGAATACAAAAAAGCATGGAAATATCCACACTAACTGATACAGAGTAATATAAGCAGGCCCAAAAAAATAATATATACAACTATTTCAATGTATATAGAAAGAACTTACCAAAAATTCAACAGTAAAAGTAACAAAATTATAAAGAACAAACAGGAATGAATTAGAGATATGAAAGATTCCTGCAAACTACCACTTTGTGCAGGTGGGAATGACCAAAGATGGTGACTTGGGCAAGTCTGTAGGCATCGAGAAAAAGACTGAAGAGTAGGGGCAGGGGCAGAATGATCAAGGCAGCAATCCATGGGAGAAGATGGGAGGGAATGAAATCAAGGCCACATGGAGAAGGGCCAGCCTTTGTGAGAAAAGCTGCCTCTTCAGAGAGAGTAAAGAAAAAAGTTGGGGATGAGGTCAGTAGGTTTTGAACAGTGGAGAGGGGGACAAGAGAGAGTTCATGATGAATGGGTTCTATTTTCTCAGTAAAATAGAAGGAAAGGTCCTTAGAAAAGAGGGTGGGGGAGGTGTGGAAAGCTTGAGTAGAAAAGAGGTTTATAACAGCTTCTTAACAACAATGGAGAACGGGATAGGGAATCATTCAGGGAGGAGGAAATGGATGGCTTTCAGGAGGTAAGTTAAGGGCTAGTAGAGATTAGATAACATAATTTTTAGTGGACCCACTGACCTCAGTCTCATGATTTCCTCCAGTTCCATTGAGCAGCTTAAGAGGAGAGGAAGTCGTGGTTTGCTGCTGAGTTGCTAGCCTTCCAATTCTTGATGTTAGTAGGAAAATCTACTTGTCATCATTAACAAAAATGAGGCTAGGAAAGGCTGATAAGTGAAGGGATTATTTATTTTAATTTTAAATTCTATTAAGGCAATGAGTCAATATTAACCTCTTCCTCATCACAGTAGATGAGTGGAATAGGGGAGGCTTTTAAGGACTGCTCTGCCACTTAAATCCCTGATCTTATTTTAAAGAAAAATTTTTGTATCTATCTATCTGTTTCCTCCGCTATGGAGTATCAATTCCTCAAAGGCAATTTCACGCAACAAACATAAATAAAATGAAACTACTCTTGCCCTCTAAGAATTAACATTTCATTGGGATGAGAAGGAAAAATCAACCAGGATAGACTTCCAGTGGGAAGTCTTTAGTTGTGAAATCAGAGGAAGAACACTAAAATCACTTGCCTTCATCAGCAGTCTCTCTCTTCAACTGGACTAAGCTTTTTTGTATTCCCAGTGCTTAATATAGTGTCTGAGACATAGTAGGTGCTTAATGTTTACTGACTGAGTGACTGGACTCATTTCCCAGTGTACCAAAAATGCAACCCTCCCCATTGGTTAATTCTCTTATCCCTTTACCCCTTACTCTCTCCAATCCCAGACTACCAGAAGAGCAACCCCACAGTCTCTAACCTCTGTGGTCTGTTAGATCATCTCCATAAACCTTAATGCTACCACCCCCAAAGTTCTTATCTGTCTGCCCCTTTCACTTTACCCTCTGGAACTACAGGTCTACTTCCCTCATTTCATACCTACTCCTTCCATCTGACTCAGGCCTGGCACCTTCTAGATGACACTGTATCTCAAGCCTTCTAGTCAAGTACTAGTTGTACAATTCTAACATATTTTAACTAACCATTACTGAGTTGAATAGTCACCACTCAGCAACCTATTCTCCTGTGAGGTTAACTCTATCCAAATTTATCACCCAATCCAGATCCTAATGGTACCGACCTATTGGGTCATTCTTGCTCCTCAATAAATTCAGTGCCTAGATTCTAGCTTCACTCCCCAACCCAACTGGCATGTTAGGGTACTTCAACATATGTTCACTCAAATACTCTAATTCAATTTCTCAATCTACTTTACTCCAAAGACCTGTTGTTCTTCTACTTCAGCTCAATTACACAAAAAATGGCCACATCCTTGATCTTGCCATCATTTACAAAGAGTTGTTTGTTCTTGAACATATTCAAGAATCCAAAATTTCTTTATCTGAACACAATCCCTCCATATTTTATCTTTCCTTATACCTACCTCACTTTCCCCAAACTTATTGTCCTCTTTATGACCTGAAATCTCTCCATCCCATTGTATTTTATCAGGCCATTTTGTCACATCTCTGGCTATACTCTTTTCCCTTTCTAATCTCATCTCCTTAGTGAAGCAATTCAACTCTATACTATGCTCCACTCTTAAACTATTTGCTTCCTTGTTCTGTGATCCTTCATGTCTTGCCAAACCCCAAGTCTAGATTTCTCTTTCCACCCACCTCCTCAAAGCTGGAGGAAGTCTTTAAATCAAGGCTACTGGTTTCACTTTATATTTTATATTTATATCACCCAACTGGCCCTCACTACACATCTTTTACTCCTATTTAATTCTCTACCCTGGATCAGCTGGGTCTGGAAGACCTGAGAGGAGCTAAGTTCAAATCTGGATCAGATATTTACTAGCTGTGTGTCCCTGAGCAAGTCACTTAACCCTGTTTGTCTGAGTTTCCTGTAAAATAAGAAGAAATGATAAACCACTTCACTATTTTTGCCAAGAAAAACTCCAAATGGGGTCACGACAAATTGTCCAAAAAAAAAATCTCTATTCTACTCTCTGACCCTTTCCAAATCATTCCTCAAGTTGATAGGACACCTCCATTATCTTAGCTGAGCCCATTGGTTCATTTATCTTCAATACTCAAAAAAATTGAAATTGTTAACTGAGAATTCCCTTTTCCACATTTCATAGGTCCTTGACTTCATCTCCCACCTTTTCCTCCTTCCCTTCAGTCTATTATGAAGAGATGGCACTCCAAGTTTGATTCCTCTACGTGTATCCCAGATCCTATCATCCCTTCTCATATTCTCCCAATTCCAACTATCATTCCCCTCTCTAATCTTCAACATTTCCTTATCTACTGTTTCCTTCCCTATTGCCTAGAATTGCCATCACCCCCACCCCCCGCAAGTCTCTGCCCTCCTTTAGAAAAGCCCTCAAGAGAACCTTCTATTCCTGTTCCATCCCTCCCTACTCTCCTAAACCTTCCTCCCTTTCTCAAATTCCCTGAGAAACCTCACTAATTCCTTTCTTTTCATTAACTTCTTATTCCCTTTAAGTCTATCTAGCTTTAGATTTCATTACTTACCTGAAACTAGTCTCTTCTAAATTCATCTCTAATCTTTTAAAGCCTGGCTAAACAGTTTCTTTTCTTCTCATCCTTTGTGACCTTCTGAAACTTTTGCCACTGCCGAACAACTTCCATATCCCCCAGTGCTTACCCAATCCTTGTCAGATTCTTTTGCTGGATTTTTATCCAGATCACACTGGCTCTCTGCAGGGTCCTCCTCTCTTTGCACACTCTTATTTAGTAAACTCATCGGCTCTTATGGGTTTAATTTTACCATCTCTAAGCAGATGGCTTCCAGATTGATAAATCCAGCCTTTGACTATCTCCTGAGCTCCAATCCAGAATCACCAACTGCCTGAACATTTTAAAAGAGATATTCCAAATACATCTCAAACTCAACAAAATGAAAGAACTCATTATCTTTCCCCAGAAAACTCTCTTCCAAGCTTTCCTATTACTGCATAGGCAACTACAACCCCCAGAACCAAAACCTCCTCAGGGTCCTCCTGAAAGTTCACCCTCAATCATCTCCACAAATTTTATTGTTTCTATCTCTGCACTTCTTCATTCACATCAATCCTAGCACAAACTCTTATTACCTCTTGATTTTACTATTGCCATAGCCTTTTTAATCTCCTTATCTCAGGCCTCTCTTGATACCCATTATCCCAAGTCACCAATATTAACTCTAGAACACAACATAAATTCTTTGATGTAACACTTAAATTCTTTCTAACCTACCCCCTTCCATCTTATTGTTCATTACTCAGGTCCCTATAAACTGCAATCTAACTAAACTGAACTACTAGCTTTGCCCATGTAATACTTAACTTCCATTCTATGTGCTTTTGTACTAGTAGTCATCCATGCCTGAAGTGCCCTACCTTCTCCCTTCTGCCTTTTGGAACACGTAAAGGTTTCTTCAAAACGCACCTCAAGAGCCACTCTCCCATTCTCCCACACACCAATGCTACTAATATCCCATCTCCCAGAACTACAATTGTAGTTCTTTTGGTAACTGTTTTTAAATATACATGTTACCTCCTCAATTAGAATATTACCTCTTTGGAAGCAAGAATTTTTTCACTTCTGCCTTTATATCCCTAGAACTCAACATCGGGCTTCACAATTTTCCAGTAACTAATAAATGTTAGCACAATGATTCAAATGATAATTTCAGCTGATCTTTGAAAGAAGCTAGGGCTTCTATAAGACTTTCTATGAAAAAGAAGGGCATTCAAGAGCATGGGGATCGGCCAATGCAAAGTACAGAGATAAGAGATGAAATGTTTTGTATAAGAAACAGCAAGTCGGTCAATGTGGCCAGAAAGCACAAGAAGAAAAGTAATGTGCAACAAGTTTGGAAAGATAGGCTGAAGCTAGATTGTGAAGGATTTACTTTTGAAGCCAGAAAAGTTTGTATTTTCTCCTTAAATGTAAGAAAATGCTTCTAGAGCTGAGAAGCATGGGAGTGATAAGGTCATACCTGTGCTTTAGGAATATCAATCTGGCAGCTATGGAGAAGATGGGAGGGGATTGAGGCAGGAGACTATTTAAGAAGTTACTGCCCTAGCCCAAGGGAGAAATTATGAGGGCCAAAATAAAGGTGATGGCTATAAGCAGAAGCAAGATATGTTATGGAGGTAAAACCAACAAGACTTGGCAATGGATTACAAGTGAGGAAGAAGGAAGAACTGAGGATAATGCTGACATTTTGAACCTTATATTATTGGAAGAATGGCAGTGCTTTTAACATATAAAGAGAAAAGGAAGAGAGCGTTACGGGGAGGGGGGGGAGGTGAAAACAATGTTTTATATATAATGAATTTAAGACATCCATGTGTGCCTGAATTTCAGCTGGGAGACTAAGGCTACATCTACTTGTTATCCACAGAGAGATGACAACTGAATCCAAGACAACTCATGAGATCACCAAAAGAGGAGAAAAGGATATTTGGCCCAGGACAGAGCCCTGGTAAATACCAACAACTAGGAGATATGAGAGGTACAAGAATGGTGATCCAGCAAAAGATTTTGAGAAGAACAACTAAGACAGGGCTGGAAAAGTAGAAAAGAATATTATGAATACTCAGGAAGGAGAGAGTATCTAGGAGGAAGAGAGATCATGAGTGGCAAATGCTGCAGAGATATCAAGAATTAAGATTGAGGCCACTGGGTTGAGCTAATAAGAGAGCACTAGGAATCTTGTAAAGAGAAGTTGCAGTTTCAGTGATGAGAGACTGGGAAGTGAGTGGGAGATGATAAAGTGGAAGCAAAGAATGTAGATCACTTTTTCTAGGAGTCTGTTAAAGAATGAGGTCTTTCCAATTCTCAGATGATGAAATTGAAATTATATCCACTCATATGAAAGAGTGTTCCAAATCACTACTGATCAGAGAAATGCAAATTAAGACAACTCTGAGATACTACTACACACCTGTCAGATTGGCTAAGATGACAGGAACAAATAATGATGAATGTTGGAGGGGATGTGGGAAAACTGGGACACTAATACATTGTTGGTGGAGTTGTGAAAGAATCCGGCCATTCTGGATAGCAATTTGGAACTATGCCCAAAAAGTTATCAAACTGTGCATACCCTTTGATCCAGTGGTGCGCTGCTATTGGGCTTATATCCCAAAGAAATACTAAAGATGAGAAAGGGACCTGTATGTGCCAAAATGTTTGTGGCAGCCCTTTTCGTAGTGGCTAGAAACTGGAAGATGAATGGATGTCCATCAATTGGAGAATGGTTGGGTAAATTATGGTATATGAAGGTTATGGAATATTATTGTTCTGTAAGTAATGACCAGCAGGATGAATACAGAGAGGCTTGGAGAGACTTACATGAACTGATGCTGAGCGAAATAAACAGAACCAGAAGGTCGCTGTACACTTCAACAACAAAACAATGCTGTATGAAGATGTATTCTGATGGAAGGATATCTTCAACATAAAGAAGATCCAACTCACTTCCAGTTGAACAATGATGGACAGAAACAACTACACCCAGAGAAGGAACACTGGGAAGTGAATGTAAATTGTTAACACTACTGTCTATCTACCCAGATTACTTATACCTTCGGAATCTTATACTGTCAAAAAAAATTTTATAATTATAAAATTAAAAAAAAAAAAAAAAAAAAAAAAAAGAATGAGGTCTTTCTATCTCCAGAGCCTAGCATGGTGTCTATTATATAAAGTGTCCCAAAAGTCTTAATGTAATCTTCAAGTTATTAGAGCTTAGACTGAACTAAGATTTTTGCAAGAGCAAGTGGTCAGATTATTGGAGGCATCTATTCTATGCTTGTATGAAATTTAAAACAGCATAGAGAGGAAAAATGATTTGTCCAAGGTACCAAAGATATTAAATCTCTAGTTATAACTTTAATTCAAGTTCTTCAACTCCACACATGAAACTACCAAAAATTTTTTGATCTCATCTTGCCCCACAGGCCCACTGCCTCACCTCCAATAAGAAAGAACAAGGTTTCTAATTTAGGAGAGCAATGAGAAAGAGTTCTGTAAAAAATGATCAATGCCTTACACTAGCATCCTTTGCTGAACTGTGTCACTATACCCCTACCTACCTAACTCCCAAACCAGTAGTTCTCAAAATGTGGTTTATTGTCTGATCTCTTCCAGGATCAATGTTTATAACAAGGCAATGTCTACTTTTGCTTCTGTTCTCATTTACATAGGAAGTATTTTCTAATTGCT
The DNA here is from genome assembly GCF_048593235.1 of Sminthopsis crassicaudata. Lineage (NCBI taxonomy): Eukaryota > Metazoa > Chordata > Mammalia > Dasyuromorphia > Dasyuridae > Sminthopsis > Sminthopsis crassicaudata. Next base: position 353,324,021 of record NC_133620.1, read on the forward strand.
CCCACCTTTGCATGCATTCATGCTGGGAAGGATTAAACTAGCCAAGAATAGGGGAACTGTGGACTCCAAGGATCTCAAATTGGGAAAACTGAAAACTTCTCCACTAAGCCATGGATATAAGTAGAATGCACTCTTTAGATATCTTGCATAAGGTCAATTAACAGTTCTCCACAGGCCTCCCCCTCAAAAAGCAGTTTAATTAGTTGCCTTCCTATCTCACTACTAGAAAGAAATAAGGGATTCTACTTGAGGGAAGAATTAAGGAAGTGGGTATCAGGTATCAGACACCAACAAACCAAATTTCTTCAGCCTAGACTCACTGATGTCACCAGAAACCAAGCACTATCCATCTACTTCACAATTTATGTAGCCACAGGAAACATAACTCAAAGTTCTCTCAGTCTCCAAAGACTTAGAGGATTGTAGCTTCTTATAGAAGCTAGATAGCTGAACAACAAAGTCTTAGCACAGCCATGATATTAAAACAAGCAAACAAATAAATAAATAATAAGAAAATGGGTAGTGAACATAAATGAAATTCAAAGAACTTCACTTCTATCACCTTGGTCTCAAATTTTCTTAAGATTCTTCCCTCACACAAGAAATAATAAACACTAAAAATAACATTAAATAAATAACACCCAAATTGATATTTGTTGTAGGTGGACAATTCAGTTGTGAGCCAAATAAGGAAAAAAGGAATAAGAGATACATGATCCATTAGGAATTCTGACAAATCACATCCTCTAACACTTTATTTTCTTGTATCTACCATAGTTTTTTTTGTTGTTGTTGTTGCTGTTTGGGATTTTTGGTGTAGCCCTTAGAACACACATCAATTTATTCCATTCACCATCCTATATGGCAAAGTTCATAGTTCACTGAAACAATTATAGTGGTAACATCAAATATAACTGATCACAGATCACCATAAAAACAATTATGATAATGAAAAAGTTTGAAATATTGCAAGAAGTACCAAAATGTAATACATGCGAGCACATACTGTTGGAAAAATTCTGCCAGTTTTAATCCCCTTCAACTGGTGGCTCCATAATTTGATTTTCATAATAATCCTACTACTCTAAGATCCATGTCCAGAGCAACTAAGGGAATTCCATTACCACAAATATACACATATACACCCCACACACACACAAACTGAAAATTTTTAATCAACAAACCAATTGTGTAATTATTCCTATACCCCTCTTTCACCTTAACTTTTCCCTAACATACACCTTTTAATCTAATTCATTCTAAAAGGATACCGAACATTTAAAGAACCTTTAAGATACTGGATTTAAGTGCGTTCGAAGTGTCAATAATCAATGTGTCCTGCAATTCACATTAATTCTCAGAGCTAGCTGTATTCTTCATGGATGCATATTTTTGTTGTTGTTGTTTAATAACCTGCTTAGAAAAATGCCCTCTCAAAATCTAATTTCTACATTACAGAAATATCTTCTTGCTCAAAGACCCAAGTCTCGACTTCAGGAGACTTGATACCCAAAAATCAGTAATGAGGAAGACAAGCAAAGGTAAGATTCATATCAGATGAGCAACTGGGAGGAAAAGGGAGAACTAGGAGAAATAGAAACTCCCAATTATGTAAGCCTCAAGCCATTTAAAAAGCTTGATTCTATATAGTGTCTTAAAAGAAAAGCCCTTCAGCCTCAAATCTTCTTTTCATGAATGGGAAAGAGTTGTTTTTAAAAGGAATTCTGGTTATTGTTCACAGTCTTCCCTTTTCCCTTCCAAAATAAAAACAAAAACAAGCTGCACTGAAGATGTTGGAAACTTCAAAATGGAAGCCAAACCCCATTGAATTCACAGCAAATCAGAAAAATAGTTAGGAGAACAATCCAGTCCCAATTCCATACCATTCAGACACACTCAGTATGCTTCCTAATATGTAATACAGCATCTATAGAGTATACAAAGCTATAAAATGAGCATGAGAAACTAAAAAATAATTCTCATTATGATCCCAGATGTTTCCAACAAGGTTCAAGCTACACTTCAGATAAAAGAGTAAGAGAAGGATCGAAGGATTTAAACTATTCAACCATTATGGTTCACAGCTCATGTAGCAATATGCGCCCTAGGACTCTAGAGACCCTGCTCTGGCAGACATATATTTTAGGTAACCTGAGTGATCTAAACAAGACGAAATAAGCCCAGAAGACCTAGATTACAATCTCTCAAGAGACCTGGGGAACTGACTGAGTCAAGGACTGTTATACTTAATGTTTCTCAATTATTCCATGTGTGTGTCTTGAGAAGCAAAGTTGCAGAGTAGAGAGAGCACTGGACTTAAGAGTAAGGAAGACCTGGATTTGAATTCATCTCAGAAATATACAAGCTATGTAATCCTGAGCAATTGACTTTAAAAAGTTCTCAGTTTATTCAATTGAAAAATGGGGACAACAGCTTCTATACTTCACAAGATTGTTATGAGGCTCAAATAAGGATTATATACATAAAGAGATTTGCAAACACTAAAGGACTATGCAAATATTAGTTATTGTCTTCCCAGTTATAAACTGAGGTTTAGGAACATGTTTTGTATTTCTCTGAATCCTCCACAGTATCCTGGTAAAATATAAAGCATATGATAATACCTAGTTGGCTAAATGGAATTTTGGCCCACTTATGGGATTAACTGTCAATTCCAGGAGAATCTGAAGTTGATTTTAACAAATTATCTAGGTGTTCACAATCTTCTTCCCAACCTTGGACTCCATAGGAATTAGGAGTGGTGAAGAAACAAAGAGATTCCCAACCCCTTGCAGATAAAAAGGTTTAATGAAAAGCGACTACAATGAGCTCTGGAAATTAGTGAGATTGTTGGCTGGCAGAGTCACAAGTAATGGAAGTGGCTTTGCACTAAATAGAAAGCTTAGGAGGAGAAGAGGGGAGTAGACAAGAGAAAGGGAAAAAAAAACAAAAGAAATTAGGCAGTAATTTTTGATTTTCTTCACAGGCTAATAATTGTACACTATTTCAAAGTCCTATTCTTTTTGTATAGCAAAATAACTGTGTGGACATGTATACATATACTGTATTTAATTTATATTTTAATATATTTAACATGTATTGGTCAACCTGCCATCTGGGGGAGAGGTGGGGGAAGGAGAGGAAAAGTTGGAACAAAAGGTTTTGCTATTGTCAATGCTGGAAAAATTACCCATGCATATCTTGTAAATAAAAAGCTATAATAAAAAAAAGGAAAAAAAAAAAAAAAAGAAATTAGGCAGTAGCAAAAAACTACTGAAGTGCTGGTGGGCACAGGGATGTACAGGTAAAGCTTATCCAACTGCTACTGTTTAAAAGCAGTCAGACTAGGGGTTGTCCAATTCTCAAATAACTCATAAAGAAGCGGTTGTCATAACCTTAAGAATTCCCCTACTTATAATAATAGCTAACAATGGCAGCTAACATTTTCATGGTGCTTACTATGGGCATTGAAGTAAGGGCTCCACAATTATCTCAACTGATTCTCAAAACAACCCTGAAAGGTAGGTGCTATTATCATCACTCTCATTTTACAAATGAGGAAACTGAGGGAGACAGAAGTTAAGTGATTTTCCCAGGATCATACAGCCAGCAAGTGTCTGTGGCAAAATTTGAACTCAGATGGATCTTCCTGACTACAGGCCCAGAAATCTATGATTGTCCTACCTAGCTGCCTCTACTAATAAGCAGATGTTAGGCTTAAGGACAGATGATAGTATATAATCAATGAGCATTTATTATCACTGGAGCCTATGTGTTAGCCACTGGGGATATGAAGACAAAAACTTATTTTCTATTGAAAGCATGAGAGTTGGGGAATGAGGATGAGGAGAGAGATGGAGGGAAATAATAATGGAGGGTAATAAAAGTACAAAGATCTCAAACAGGAGAGATCACTTGAAGTAACTTTAAAGTAAGGAAGAGAGAGATTCTAAGACTTGAAGTTGAGAAAGTATACTCGATATACCAAAGATAGCTTGTACATAAGCAATGAGAAGGAAATAAAATGCTCTATTGGAAGAACAGCAAGAAAGCAAAGGACTACCCAGAGGTACTAAATTCACTACTAGAATCTAACCTGTCTTAAAAAGTTGCACCATTATCCTACACAAACAACTACAAAAATGTTATTTTAAAATCCTACCAGGTAGATGCTTATGAAGGTTAAAAGGTCTTTACCAAAGCAATATACTGAATCACGGTGCTTTAAAAAAACAAACCAAAAAAAAAAAACCTTAAATATCATCTAGTCCAATCCTACTATCTACAGATAAGGGAAATTGAGGCCCCAAAAGATTACAAATCCAGCCGAACAGCTGGTCGGTGTCAGGGATGGGACTACATAAATCCAGAGAGATCTTTTATTATATCTCCAGAGCTTAACACAGTGTCTGGCACATTGGAGACAATAAACATGTATGGAATTGAACTGAACTGACATCTAACACCTTCCTCTCATTCAACTCTGTAGGGATGTTCTGTAAAAAATCCTATAGCTTCAATCTATCACCTAAGAAATTGTCACCAAATTATAATTATAAGCCTGCTGTATTTTCTACACTCAAAGTAAAAATGATACAGTACAAAGAATGGTAGAATTGGGACTTGAATTCAAATCCTAACTTTACTGCCTACCACGTTAGAGACTAAGAAAATCACTACCTTCTCAAAGATAAAATTTCTTCATCTATAAAAGAATTCAACTACATAGCCTCTAACGTCCCATTTAGCTCCTTATATTTATGAGAACCTGAGTTGATTAGCACCATGTCTATCCTACCCTTGGAGTGAATACCTTTCCCTAGTCCTAGGATGGGAAGAACCCAAGCTAAACAAGCCCTTCTTTTCTAAATTAGTCTATTCTTTTCTAGATCAGAGGCTACTCCTGCAAGTGGAAGGAGCTATTATTTGCTAGTTTCAAAGTCTAAAGCCTAAAGTCTAATAATAATAATAACTAATATTTACATAATGCTTACTATGTTCCAGGCATTGTGCTAAGCACTTTAAGATTACAATCATATTTGATTCCCACAACAATTCTGGGAGGCTGATGCTATTTGGGTGGGGGAAGAGGGGGCTGAGGCAACTGGGGTTAAGTGACATGCCCAGGGTTACACAGCTAGGAAAAGAGGGTAGATTAGAATTCTGACTCCAAATCCAGCAGGAACCTGACCATGAGTATCCTGTGTTACTGGGTTTCAGAGGACATTTTAAAAATATACTCCAATGAGCTCAGGGGGTTAAAGACCAACAGGTATTAGATTTGGTGTTACTATTGTTAGATTGTTTCAGTTGAATCTGACTCTGTGACCAAACTGGGGTTTTTGTGAAAAAGATTCTGGATGGTTTGTCATTTCCTTCTCCAACTCATTTTACAGATGAGGAAACTGAGACAAAATGGTTAAATGACTTGCTCAAGGTTACATAGATAATGAATGACTTAAATCAAATCTGAACAAGTCTTCCTGACTTGAGAGCCAATACTAAACCACTACGTCACTTAGCTTCCCTAGATTACCAAGACTCAAATTAGTGGACCCTGACAAAACCCATGAACTGCAATGCTCCAAAAGGTTTTATGTTGCAAAAAAAGCTCACCATAGAATAGAGTCCTATGATATTCCAATTCTATTTGATAAAGTTATAAGAGATAAGATGGTTTTACTTTGGTGGAAGAGCTGAAAAAAAATCCATGGTATACTCCATTTTCATACTAATAGATTCAGGGTAAAAAGTAACCTATATATTTGTTATATCTCATCTGTGAGCAGCATTGTAGCACAAAGTTAGAAGATGAAAGTTAGGAGTTAGGACTGAATAGAGATCTGCTTTGCCCAGACACCTCCACTACTGGCTTCCTGTCGTGCCCCTCCCTTCAGTAATGCAGTTTGGCCAGACCCCCCGGGGCAGTTTTCAGTCACTATCAGTTTTAGGTCCTCGGGAAGTAAAGAGTATTCCAGCATCAGAGTAGCTACAAAATTGCTCTGGAGAGTAGTAGCAGGCTTAAGGCAAAAGAGAAGAAAAGGTTCAAAAAGAATCAACAGGTATGCAGAGCAGAATGTGAATACTAATGATCCATATCCAAGCCAGTGGTCACTAGCCCAAGTAGTAGAGGAATGGGAAGAGCTGTGACACAAAAGCTAACAAGTCCCAAAGCGTCAGTATGGACCTCTATTCTACTGGGACTGCAGTAGAAGTGCAAATGACCAGGGTTCTCTCCCAGGCTCTTGGTTTCCTTCAGAATGAGAGACCTTAGTTTCCAAATAGAAATTAACACCATGCAGCTTCTAAGAAAATGTTTACAAGCCATCCTGGGTTGGAGGAAGGCTGCTTTCTTTTCATAACCGCTTCATCATCAAAAATTGTTAAGTACCAATTTGTACAGGGCACAGCATAGAGATGATGTGACATTGAGTTTGGTTTCTACACTCTAATTGCCAACCATCTGCCCTCCCTAGCATTGATACCCCAAACTACTTTGTTGGGATGCCAAAGTAAAGCAGGCTCTGATGAGACGTATTACAGGTATTGGGGGGGAAGGGGAAAGTGCATAGAGAATTAAGTATGGCTCACAAGCTTATCCGCACCTGTCCAGCCCTGTTGGGGAATGAGAAGAGGCCAGCAGGGAGAGATGACATTTCACTGAAATCCGTGAGATAAGGGGAATACAACTGGGGACTGGGGAAAAAAAATCCACCACCCCCTTACTGACCCTCACTCACCAAAGCACACTGTCTTATCCCTTAACAAGCAGTGTATATACAAGTAGGAAAGACAAATTAAGAAACTTAAGTTCCAACTGCTAAGTAGGGTTATAAATTACTCATCAGAAATAAATACCCCGAAGAACTAAAACAAAAATCTATTTAAAAAAAAAAAAATCTACCCATTGATAGGAAACCTAAGAAACAAACTATAACTGTAATGATTATTACTATTAACTATTCCTAAGAAAACTAAAACCACAAATAATGGCTTAAGATAAGCTAAGAGCCTCCTGGGACATGCGGGGGTCTCATGGCCCGAGGAGACCAAGCCAGTGTCTGGCCTCTATTTTGGATTCCCAAGGTCTCTCCCTGAATGGAAAGCAGCACCCCAATCACCGACAAAAGAGACCAACTTCCCCGGCCCTTTGGGGGGCAGATTTCTATTTAGCTAAGTATTCACACAAATAGTTGTAAAAAGTTTCCTGAATGTATCAGGGCTCCAGCTATAAACGCCAGATGCTGGACCTGTTGCTTTAGGGTGAAGCTCCGGCCCTTCGCCCTCTGGGAGCTCCCTAGCTCACTTCCCCTTCCAGGGAGCCACAGACAGCTGTCCTAGGAGGAGCCGTCCCTCGGAGGAAGCTTGGAAAACACTCACGTGCTCCGGGAGGAGGGGGCCAACCCAGGGGCAGGCAGTTGAGCTAGTGGAGTTGTACCTAAACTGAGTAAGTGCCGGGGATGGGAAGATGTTCACAAAAAAGGGCTGTGTCTACAGGAAATATTAGGATGGGAGGAAAGGGTGAAGAAAGGAGGCCTGCTCTCGATTTACCCCTAAGGCAGGCAGAGCCTCAGCTCTCAGAAGGAGCCCAAGGCCCCGGTGGGGAAAGGACGGAAAGCGAAGAAGACAGGAAGGGGGAAAGAGCGGAGAAAAGGGAAGCTAGGCACACAGCGAGTGTCCAGGGGGTGTAATGGAAACATGCTGAGTCGGGCAGACCCGAGACCGCAGGACGCTGCTGAGTGACCCTGGCACGCCGCTTCGCTCCTGACTGACTTGGTTTCCCCAACTGTAAAAGGGACTGACCAGAGCCCCTATCTCACGAGGCTGCAGCGAGGATCCAAGGTGCTGGTAAATCGCGTGGCACACGCCCGGCACATAGTAGGTGCGCTTAAGTTCTCGTTTCCCGCCCTCTCTGCCCCTTCCAGAGTCAGTCCTCAGTCATGGAAAAGGAGTTGAGGAGGTCTCGGGCAACTGGGGAAAAAATTTAGGACGGGCGCCGGACAGGTAACAGCGCACGGTTTCCGGGGGGCGGAGAAGAAGGGGAACGCCCCCCACAGCTGGAGGAGGGGAGGGGCGCAGCGGCCGCAGCCCCGCAGGCGACATCCCCGAGATCAGGAGCCGGTCTCAACACGGACCTCAAGGCCAGGAGCGGGGGGTCGGCCCTAGCTCGCCCCAGGTGCTAGGAAAAGGGATAAAGGGGGGCTCGCAGAGGCCCGAGCCGGGCAGGGCAAAGCAGGACGTGCCGCGGGACTCGGGTCCTCCCTGCCCGGGCGTAGACGGAGGAGACCCCCCCCCCAACCCCGTCGGACTACGGGTCGGGGGAGGGGTCAGACGCCGGGACCCTGGGAGGGGCCAGTGTCCCCTCAACTGGGGTCGGGCGGAGAGGGGGGGAGGAGGGATAAAGGAGGGAAGGGAAAGGCCTGGCAGAGTTGAGGCGTGGGCGGGAGCCCACGGAGGCCCCAGGACAGGCTTACTCACCGAGGCTCTGGGACGACGAAGCTGCAGGGGCCGGCTCTGCGGACTGGCTCCGCTCCTCTCCCCCCAAGCAGTGTCCCAGGCTCCGGCCTCCACTTCCGCCTTTCAGCCGCTCCGGATCCGGATCTTCCTATTTCGCCCCGCCCCTCTCCGGTCCCGGGTGACTGACAGGAACTCGAGACCAATGAGAAGGAGGTTCTCCCGGCACGCCCGCTGAGCCGGCAGGGGGCGATCTCGCGGCGGGAAAAAGGACTTGGGGGTGGAGTGTCCTGGGACTTGTAGTTCGTGATATTGGGCGGAGAGAGGCAACTTGAGCTCCGGAATTGGGGTGGAGCGAGGTGCAGACTAGGCGGGGCCTGAGGATCCCGAGGCACTTCAAAGACTTCGGGACCCTGGGAGGGGAGGCGGACGGGTGCTGGAAGCGGGGCTGGGAGGGATGCACTGTGATTCATGGGCTATAAAAAGTGTTAAAATAAATCATCAAAAGAGATTGGCCATCCCGGTACCTTTTCCAAAAGAGCTTCGGAGACCTCCCGGGCCGTCTCATTCCCACCCTGGCGATGCAATTTAATGCTATACAAGTCCCAGATCCCCGTCATTATCCCACTCAGCAAATGGCCGTTGCGCTCTCCGCGGCAGTCTGCGCTGAAGGGAACCTTCGGAGAGCAATCTCTGTGTTTTACAGCCGGAGAAACTGAGGCCAGACTGGCTCGAGATCACCGAGAGTCAGAGGCCGAGGCAGGACTAGAAGTCAGGACTCCTAAATCTCGGGGCAATCAATGTACTCCAGAGCCAGGAGAAAGACTTCGGGATGAGAGAAGGGGAAAGCTTAGGGTGAGCTGAGAGCGGGGAGGGGGGAGGGAAGTGGGGGGGAAGGAAATAAGGGGGAAGGGAAAGGAAGTGGGGGGGAAGGAAGTAGGGAGAGGGAAGTGGGGGAGGAGAAGGAAGTAGGGAGAGAGGAAGGAAATAAGGGGGAAGGGAAAGGAAATGGGGGAGGGGAAGGAAGTAGGGAGAGGGAAGTGGGGGAAGGGAAAGGAAATGGGGGGGAAGGGAAGGGAGTGGGGGGAAGGAGAGGGAAGTGGGGGAGTGGCAGGAAGTGGGGGGAGGGGAAGGAAGTAGGGGAGAGGGGAGGGAAGTGGGGAGCCGCCTTTAGAAGGGTTGCAGATGGATGGGAGGAGATGCAAGAAAGGTAACCAATAAAATATCCCAGGAAACCAGGCCAGGAAAGCCAACCTAATGGAAAGACTAACCTGGATTTGTTCTGGGACCCCAGATAACCTCAGAAACAACCCGTTCCCAAGGAGACCGCCCTCCTCGTGGGGCGGGGAGAGAATTCGTTGCATCTCACAAGCCTACTACTCCTCCCCATCTCTAACACCATCTGGTCACTGAGGCACCCGGCCGCCCCCCCCTCCGCCCCCCTCCCCCCGAGATGCAGAGGAAGGTGGAGACACAGGAACGTGGAGGCTGAGGGTTGGGAGGGTATGAGTTATAAATATCTAGCAGGTGGGTGGGAGTCGGAAAGAAAGGGAGACACAGAAGATCTTAGGCAGATGACATATTCCGTCTCAGACACAGCTGCATTTCAACACTGGGGACAAGGGGGGGGGTGGATTTTACAAGGAGTGATTGCGTCTGGCAGAGCCCCCTTCCTACTCCACTCTTGTCTGTTGGACTGGGGGAAACGGGGCTTTGTCTTTCCCAAGTGCTTTGTAGGGGAAGGTGAGTGAGATCTTATAACGAGTCCCGCGTGCACTTGTTAAGGATTCCCCACCCCCTCCCTGGGGCCCCCGGTGTCGTGAATGTTGTGCCAGGCAGGTTGGCGCCTTTGCTCCTCCTAGAGATGGCAACAGGGGCCCCGGGGCACAGGGCTGGGAGGGCCTTTGCAGTCCTCTGCTTGGCTGGCCTCCTCCGAGCTTTAGGAGCTTCCCAACACATCCCAAGAAACAGCCAGGCCCAATAGCTACAAAAATAAAGAGAATTTTATTTCCCCTATGAGAGCCAGAGAGAGGAAAAAGAAGGTTCTCTAGAGGAGAAGGGAGGACATGGCCCAATGCTCAGGGAAGCAGGAATGGTTTATGTGGAGAGGGGACCCTGAGTGTGAGACAATACAGGAGGGGAGGTAGATGGGCTGAATTACAATCAGGGGAACTGGGGTGGAGAGCTTGGAAATGGTGGTTCCTGGGAATATCGTCCACAGCCAGACTGGTCACCTTGAGCTGGAATCTAAAAACATAAAACACACACAAGCAACAAAAGCTAAAGACGTACTTAGAGATTGGGGGGAAAGTATTAGCTGCCTATCCTTTTTGCCTCCCTCCTCCCCACCCTACCCCACCCTCAAATACTATTTTAGGGCTGGGTCAGTTTTGGTAAATAGAATCTGGAGCTACATTAATATCACTGAGAGGTGATTCTAGGCTGGATTTAGTGGTCCAGAGACCTGGATTTGAATCCCGGCTCTGACATCTTGTAACGGTAGGACCACTTTGTCTCTAAATTTTCTTCTCAAAAGAGGGGAAGTAATACTACTTTATTCCTGAGACCTTTGAGAAAAGTACTTTGTAACTCTTACAGTAGGAAGCAAATGGAAGCAAGAGTATAGCCTCCCACTCTGCCTCACTCCCTTTCTCACCCCTCAGATTTGCACAGAATTATAGTCTCTAGAGAATCTCTATCTTGATCTCTAAATGATTTGACTGAATCACTAAAGTGATTTGACTGAATACCAGATTTAAAAATCAGGAAGACTAAATTTGAAATCCTGCTGCAAACAAAATAGATTAGGCAAGTCACTCTAACTTCTCCAACCCTTGTTTTTTTAAGATGTAGAATGAGGGGATTGGAATTGGAGACTTAAAAGCCCCTCCTAGCTCTTAATCCGTAGTCCCTGGGAGTAGTTAGATGGTACAGGGGTAAGAATCTTTACCCCTGAAGTCAGGAAGACCTGAATTCAAATATGACCTCGGATGCTTAAGGCTAACTAGCTGGGCAAGTCATTTAACTCCCACTGCCTCACAAAAAAGAAAAAGTTAAACTTTAAAAATTAATTTTAAAACCCTTTACTCCCATAAATCTTCCTAGCTTAGGCTATATGATACCTAGAGAATTCGCATGCTTGAATATCTCACATTACAATTGAAGACTTCAGATTCCCTGATAAAAATTGCCATTGGATATGGTGAAATTTTCCCATTCAGAGGGTGAGGGTAGAGGGAACAGTTCCTCATCCTCACCAAGTGATCTCAAGAGAAAAATCTCCCTCCCTCCCTTTGGGCAGAAAATCCTTTCTACAATCTAACTTTTCTCATACCTGGTAGAGTTTCAGCAAAAGACAGAAACCACTTAGGTCTTCAATGTCTGTCCATTAGATGAGTTCAGCTGTGTCTTTGGAGACTCCCAGCCCAAATCTTAGTGTTTGCTTCTTTCCTCAAACTTCCCTTCCCCGGCAGGAAAATCTCCAGGGCCTTTCACTTCTGCCGCTGGAGTCTTCCCCATTTAACCTAGCCTTATTCACTCACCATTTCTTGACACCCACACCCTTCCATCACTCCTTCCTACCTGCTTTCAGGTCACCTGGGATAAGGGCACTTCCTCTGCCCAGTCTGACGCAGGTGCAACTCCTTATCTCATGCCCACTGGGCACAGTTGGCTCAGATGGCTCCACCAGGAGTACAGGGGCAGGAGGGAAAGGATGAAAGAGGGAGTGGGGTCAGGGTTCACCACCATTTGTCACACCTCTGAAGTCCAGAGGTCCCTATGATGACCAGTCCAGCCAGTGGCTTTTGACCCTGTAGTGAGCAGGCAAGGTACCCCCCCCGGGGAGGTGGCCCAAGCCCCCACTGGATAGGCCTGGGCCCCAAAACCATGGTCAGTGGAAAGTGTCTGAACTGGAGTGAAAGTGATATTGGTTGGTGCTCTGGAGTGGAGCTGAGCCATTGGGGAAAACAGAGCCAGCAGGTGGAGTTGGAACTTCCAGGACAGATGATGGTGTCAGCAGGGCAGACCGAGAGGCAGGGCTAGGAGGGCGCAGTTGCAGGGGGCACAGAGTTGGTGTGGCAGGCCTGGATCCCTGGGGAGAGGCCCCCACTTCTGATTCCCTCAGACCAGCTGGGGGAGAACTTTGGGGACAATGGACCTCAGCACATGTGGTATCCCGAGTCCCAGGGCATGGCTCAGTCAACAACGGAGAAACACAAAGAGGTCTTGGTGGTGGACATGGAGGAGGAGAAGCCCCAGGGGGAGCAGGAAAGTCTGTGAAGGGAGCCCGGGTTGCCAACCAGGCTTGAAGCAACTGCATCATGTGGCGAAGTTCCCTGCTGAGCTGAGATACTTCCTGGTTGAGGTGGGTGATCTGCAAAAAATAGTTATTACTGTAGGCCTCCATTAAAATCCTCTTCCTATGTTCTACCCTAGGAAATGTAGATTCTATGAAAATCAAAGGTGTCTAATCAATTAATGCCAATTAAGCGGGCACAAAGTCACCTTAAATTCTACAAGGCTATGCTAATTTGGAACTATACAAAGAAATTGACTAAAATTACCAGTTTTTGATCCAGAGACCCCCAGAACAAGTCTATATCCTAAGAAGGCCAATGACCAAAAAAGGAAAAAGAAAAAAAAGGACCCTTCTTCCAACAAAATATTTGTAATAGCAAGTTTTTGGTTTTTTGTTTTTGTTTTGTTTAAGTAGTAAAGAATTGGAAACAATGTAGATTCCCATGGATGTTGTGATACATGAAGATAATGGAATGTTCTTATTCTGAAAGAAACCATGAATATGCGTTCAGAGAAGTGTGAAAAGACACTGCAGCAATGCAGAGAAAGAATAACAATAACAAGCAAAATTGGATATGGCAAAATTAACATGACCAAGCATGATTCCCGGAAGACATTCTGTACCCCCTCCACAGGGTTTTTGCAGAGGATTTGGAACCCACCACATAAGGCCAAACAATTTCAATATGTTGTCTGTTTTGCTAAAATATGGCTCACCTTTGTTATTATTTGCTAATAAAAAGGCTTAGGAGCAATCTGGGAAGGGGAGGGATACCCTAGGAAATGTAGATACTGTGAAAACCAAAGGTGCACAAATTTTCTTGTTAATTAGCTAATATCAATAAAGCCAGCACATATTGATGAGAAAATTAATGCAGCAATCAATTTAATAATGCCTTCTTTTAAGTATATGTGCTTTCAGATCACAAAAACTTCCCAAGATGGAAAGGGTTTGAGCATATGTCCAGTGATGTATGGTGTGTCTGAAGTCTGAGAACCAGCCTAGAAAAATGAAAAGAACTACAGGTGTTCATTTGTTTTCCTAGTCACAGCAATTAATGAAGACCTATCTATTAAGACATAGAATTGTTGTAATCTTTATCAATAGGAGAGCAGACACACACACCATTGAAACCACGGAACTTTAAAGAATAAATAACTCCTAAGGAAATGTTAGTTCTTCTGGCTGTGGAGAACAGGATAGCCCCAGAGATAGCACACACAGGTGATATTAAGAGGATGAAAGGTGGCTATGATTGATGAGAAAGGAGTCAGAAACCAGCTTGAGCATGCATTGTGGAGTTCTTAGGGGCCTAGAGGAAATAGAGGCTTTTAAATAGAACAAGAAGTAATATAATATGAGGGGCTATGGAGGCAAGAATGAGGTAAGTCCCCAGTTTAGAAATAACAGGGCTTGGAGTCAGAAAGTCTTGACTTAGAATTCTGTCTCACACTAGCTGAGCCAACCCTGAGTAAATCATTTAAATTCTCTCAACCTCAATTTCCCCATCTGTAAAATAGAGAGAATAATATTACAGGGTTGTTGGAAAGGTCAAATAAGATAACAACACTTCACAAACCTTAAAGTGCTATATAACTATTAGTTACTACTACTATTTACCATTTATAAGACTTGGACAAACTGTAAGGATGCGGTTCCCACAAAACAAGAGAAGGGAATTGTAAGGGTCCTTTAAATGGGTGGCCACAGTGTAACAGGAGATTGAGTGGCCCCGAAGTATTCTCTGTGGATATTAGGACTGCCCTGTGGTGGGATCTTGGCCATACTGAGATAGCTTCGTAATGGGTGACAGCTCTCTCGCTGATTGGCTGTGTGTGTGACCTCACAGGCCCTTTATAAGCCCACTGCAGATAGCAGTCGCTCTCTTTAACCTGGCTCCAAGCTGATGGATAGCCGAGAGAAGTAAGGAGTTTCATTAGTGAACATGTGGGTCTTCTGACCAGGTGTTCACTAGGGAACCAACAAGTCAGGGCATCAAGTCAGGGCATAATGTGAGTAGGTATAATAAAGGCTTTTAAGATCACACGTGGCTGTTCTTGAGCGTGCTACTGGTTATTAAACTATAGATTCCAGAGATCGTGGCCAAAGACCTTTGAAGGCCTCAGAGGAGGCGAGCCCGGTAGAGTTGACACTGCAAAGGTCAGTGGTCAAAGGTACTCTGTTGGGCCTATGACAGACTAGTAATAGTAACTGCCAAGAGAGCATGTTACAACAAACTATCTGAAGACAACTGTAAAATGAAGAGGTTGGAATGGATGATCCCAAAGGTCATCTGAAAAGCTGATCATCTTATTTTTCCCTTGCATTTAATGTGCTCCAGTATCTCTCTAGAGCAGTTAGCTGGCACAGTGAATAGAGCGCTGACCCTGGACTTGAGCTCAAATCCAACCTCAGACATGCACTAGATGGGTAAGTCATTTAACCCTGTTTGCCTCAATTTCCTCATTGTTAAAAAATAAAAATAAAAAGTGTGGAGAAGCCTATCTAGTATCTTTGCCAAGAAAACCCCAAATGAAGTTAGAAAGAATCAGACATGAGTAAAACAACTCAACAACAAGAAGCATCTTTCCAACACTTGCAAGATCAAGTACAAAGTCCTGTATTTGGTTCAAAGCTCTTTATAGTCTGTCCCCCCACATACACACACACCTGTTTGTCTCTTACACCTTATTCCATTTACCTTGAAATCCAGTGATACTGGGTTCCTTGCTATTCCTCAGCAAAGATTCTCCATCTCCAGATTCCCTACATTTTTATTGGCTGTCCGCCCCACACCTAGAATAATCTCCTTTTTCTCTGCTTCCTGGCTTCCTTCAATTCCCAACTAAAGTCTCACCTTCTATAAGAAGTCTTTTCTGATCCCCCTTAATACTAGTGGCATCCCTCTGAGGGAATTTTCACACAATTTATTCTGAATAGATCTTATTTGTATGTTCTTGTTGCATGTTGTCTCCCTCTTTAGAGTGTGAAAAGAAGCCAGAGACTATCTTTTGCCATTCTTTGTATTCCTGGTACTTAGCACAGTGCCTGGCCCCTTCTAGACACTTAACAAATACTTGTTGATTGACTGATGCAGTTTACAAACTTGTTTCAAACTTGTGATGCCATAATAAACAATGTGAAAGGCTCTTGTACAAGTCCAATGGAGGTAAAGCTATCAGGTTCTGCAAACGACTAAGTTTGTTTGCAAATTCCTGGTACTTTCCATCTCTCAGGGCTTATTCCAGGGAAAAGGCACAGCTGAGTACAAGGTCTTCCAGGGCTTTTTTCTGTCCCACTAACAAGTGCTCTGCCCATCTCTCTCCCCACCCCCAGCCCCTGTGGGATAGTGGCTGTTTACCAGAGCAAAGAGGGTGACAAAATCCCTAGGGTGAGAAACCTATGGCTCCCTGGCAACAACTCAGAGACAAATGGATATGTTATACCCTCTAATTCAAGTCTGAGATCTGCCTAGTGGAGGGTTTGCCCCCCCCCCACTCCCACCTGGAAGATCAAACCAAGACCCAGGATATCTGGAGTCCTGACCAGCAGGGAACTCAGTGACTTCCCTCCTTCCGGTCTTCCTTGTCCTCTCCCTACTATGCCTCCTCTAGTTTCTACTTTCCTGTATTCAAATAGTGAAAAGGTTAGAGGAAGTTCTAGAAAGATAAGTGACGGAGGAAGTCCAAGTTGCATATGGGCCACTTATTCCATACCCCAGAATTGAGGGTTTCTCTTTCTAGGTCAACAAATCCATCCAATTTGGAGATGAGAGGGAATGTCTCTTTAAAGGGCATTTTCTCCCATTAATTGGACAAGGAAAACATCAAGGGGAACACTGGATTCAAAATCAGGAGAAAAAGGGAGATTCATTATCATGGGCAAATTGTTCAATCTCTCTAGCCTCAGTTTCCTCAGCATAAATTCCATAGTGCCTATCTCACAGGGTTGTGATAAGGATCAAATGTGAAAGGGTCCTTAAAGCATTTTATACATCTTAGAGCACTTTACATATATGCCAGTTGTTAAGATTATCTCACCTCTCTGTTCAATCTACAGACTTTCACTTTCATCTCCTCTGTTTCAGCAGCCAGCTCCTTGTTGGGCCCAGACTCTAAAGTCAGAAGGGGGAAAGAAAAGATAGATGGTCAGTGTGGGTGAATCTGGCTGGCCTGTAGACTGCAAAGATTGGATGAAAGGAAGGAGTTTTCTCTCTTTTTTACACAGGGAATCTTTGGGAGTCTCTGGAGAACAGAGAGATGGAAGGAGGTGGGGACAACCCAAAGGAGTATGGAATTGATTGATTTATGATAGCCTTGGGTCTTGAACAATCAACAAGTTTTTATATATTCAAAAGTGCTGCAAGATAGAAAGTAAAAACATGGCCCTTGCCTACAAGGAACTTACATTCTAATGGGAGAGATAATTTGCAAATTATGTACATGCAAGATATACTCACTGAAAACAGAAAGTGATCTAGAAGGGATGCCCCAGCAATAGGGGATGGAGGGTGAAATGAAAAGGGTGGGGGGAGCTTCCTTTAGAAAGTGGGATCTGAATTAAGTGGAAGTTGGGACTGGTACCTGAGGGAGGTGACTGTCTTCGAGGGCGAGGCAGCTTGGGTCCCCGGCTAAACTGGAAACTCTGAGATTCCCCAGTGCTGCTAGAGTCCTCGATGCCATCCACTACCCTGGGGAAGCCGGGGAGGAGGATGGGGGTGGGAAAGGCAATCGTTACAAGTGGAGAAAGCAGAGGATGCAGTGAAGGGACAGAAGGGGGACAAAGTCAGGTCAGTAAGGAGAAGTAAAGGCACGTTAGGAAGTGGGTAAAGTGGGGACAATGGGCAAAGATGGACTGGGCTGGGAGATTTGCAAAGTGGGCAGTGGCTCAGCAATAAAAGTCAGGATTTAGAGTGAGTGACACAATAGAAAGAGCTTTAGAAAGTTAGGAAGAGGAGTGAGGATTAGGGATGGCTGGCATCTCACCGGGGGCTGAGGTCCGGGGGTCCATAGGTGCCCAGTGGGGGGATGAGCAGCTGAGGGGCCTTCCAGGCAGCAGGACCCTTCAGGGGGGCATGAAGGGAGGGACTTTGGCCCCGGCCAGCCGGGGCAGGGGAAGGGGTGGGAGATAGGGAAGGGGAAGAAGTGAGGGCAGAGAATGGAGGCAACTCATCACCCAGAAGGCTGGCAAGGGAGCCTCTGGGCCGAGCAGGACTGAGGCTAGGCAGCAGGAGTGGCCGGCGGGGTCGAGGGGCTCCCGCAGGCTCTGGGCCTCCTTCGGCCTCCACGATAGATGATGTCAGGGTCTTGTCTGAGGAGGAACCGAAGCTGTCTGACTGGGGCTAAAGGAAGAGTGGCCATTTATGGCCTCAGGGGCCACAGAGAAGATTGCCCCTTCTCTGAGTAAGGGAGCCTTCTTCTCTAAAACTTTTATAGCTTGAAGAAGCTTCTCTCTTTTCAAATGATTTTGTCCTAAGCAGCTGCAGGACTGAGGAAAGATACAATTTCCCAACCCTTATATTTGTTACAGGATTATTTGCTCATATATACATGCATATATGTATATATGCTTATATATATGCACATATGTATACATATATATGTATGTGTGTATTGCTAGGTGCTAGGAATACAGATTTTTTTTTTTTTTTAATGAAATAGACCCTGCCCTTAAGAGGCTTGCTCTTTCCTGCCCTGAGCCCCTGGGGTTTTCCCAGTCCAGCCCCCTCCCCAGGGGCACAGGTTACCTGAGAATGACGTGGGGAGCGACAAAAGCGACTGAGACCCTAGAGAGGGGGATTAGAGAGGAGGAGGGGAAATGAGAGTTAGTATCTGAGATATGTCACCTTGGTGTCTCCAAGGCCATCTCCCAGCTCTTCCCCCACCCTCAAACTAGTGTTCTTCAGAGTCAGGTAGAGAGCGGAAGGCATGTATGGGGAGGGAAAGGGGGGAATTCTGATGACAGAGGTTCAGGTGCATCCTTTCCCCAATTCTGAAGTCATAGCCAGAGAGACAAATGGAGAGAGAAAGGAAGATAAAGCACTGGAGGGGAAAAAGATAAAACCAGAAAAAGATAGGGAAAACCAAAATACAAATATAAGAATACAAAAATTCCAGATACAGGTATAGGGACTGAAGTCAAGGATTGTCTAGCACAAAACCTCAATCCTGGTAGAGTGTCTAACATGAAAAACAGTTAAATCTGATAAATGAATGAATGGATGTATACGTAGGAAAAGGTCAGTCAGATGAGCAACAAGGACAATGAAGCTGAGACAATGGCTACATGTGAATATCTGCACACTGAGCATGTCTTGAAGGAGTCTGGCAAGGGAATCCCTGCTGAGGGGTAGTATAAGCATGTGTTTCAGGAGGTGGGATAGAAAGGGCCCTAATATAGTAGATGATATACGTACATGGGAGTCTGAGCCCCGGTGCAGGTTGAAGGTGAGGTCTCGAGCCAAGCCAGCTCGGAAAGCAGCCCCATATTCAGGATAGAGCCGCAGAACATCAGCTAGACCTTGACCGCTTAGCTGTTGCAAGCCACAGTAGGTCAGTGCCTTTACATCAGCATCCGTCTTCAGGACACAACCCGAGGAGCCTGATCCTGATCCCAACCCAGGGTCCAGTCCTGGCTCCGAGACATCTGCTCCAATCAGGTCCCCCTTCCCTGTGAGTGACATGGACAGTGGATGGTCAGTGTCTGATCAATGAGGGAGGCTTGAGCATGGAATCGAAGATATTAATCAGAGAGAGGAATGGTCAAAGGGATTGGGGTAGTGATCACTATGGTCAGTGTTTGGTTGGAGTTGCAGGTGGTCAATAGATGAAGAAATTAATGAGGTTGTGAAGAGATTCAGTGGCTGGAATGATTGGTGGAGGGCATGTCAATCGCTGAAATAATCACCAATGTGTGGGCTGAGTAATAAAAGTAGAGGAGAGTCAGGAAATAGAATGATCACTGGAGATAGAGTATGGGCAGTGATTGGAATTATCAGTGGTTCTAGGGAAAGGTCAGTCGCTGGAATGACCAGTGTTTAGAATCATTATTGAGAAGAAGAAGATATTTAATGGATGAAATGATCAGTAAAGGTAGAATGATCAGTGGGTGGAATGAGAGATGAGAGGAAGATGGTCAGTATTTGAGGTAGAACATAGCCAGTGATCAGAATAACCAGTAATGATCAGAGATGATCAGTGCCTAAAATCATCAATGGATGGAATGTTTAGCAGGAGTGGAAATGGTCAGTGGAACTGGCCAGTTAAAGAAGAATTAACAGGAGAGTCACTGGAAGGATGTTCAGTGGGACTGAGAGAATAGGAGTATAGTCATCGAGAATTCCAGATGCCAGCCCTGAACTCTCTGCGTAGTCCCTACAGCCAAGCCTAGTGTCTCACCTAAAATAGCCAGCACCATGTTGTCCTGTAGGACTTCAAGTGATCCAGAACAGACATAGTAATATGCCTGAAGCGCATCCCCTCTTCGTAGCAGGTACTCTCCAGGAGCACAGAACGAGGTCTTGATGTGCAGTGAGAGGGCTCTCAAGCAGCCTCGACTCGCTGCTCCAAAGAGGGGCAGCTGCAGAATCTCCCGGTTCAGGTGCATGGCAATGTCAGCCCGCAGCTCATCTGGGAAGTCCTTTAGCAACTGCATAAAGAGCTTAGGTTACGCCGACGCAGTTGCACTGATTCCTAACCTGCTGTGAGATCTGTATCAACGGAGCGCTTATTTCCCAACCTGATCACCTCCCCTGGTCGCTTCTCCTGTGTCTCAGCCCTGACAGCAATGAGAAGTTCCCCCATTTATTGGTGATGGTGTGCCCCTCTGATCACCTGGACTCTCAGAATCACAGAATGGTTGGGATGGACCTCAGAGGCTACCCATGTCCAACCCGGACAACATACGACAACATCCCCAATAAGTGACTCTTTGTAGAGAGACCTATTACCTCCTAAATCAGTCTATTCTACTTTGAGATAGATCTAAATATTAAGAAGTTTTTATGCCCTTGATTCAAGACTAAATGTGTCAAGGTTTTGTAATAAATGTTGGAAAATATCTATGCATATGTTTTGAAAATAAAAAGCTTTATTTAAAAAAATATGTCTCTCTACACTTCCTCTGCTCCTAGTCCTGCCCTCTGGGCAGTCTAATCTTTCTGTCATGTGATACTCCCTTTATATACTTGAAGACAGCCATCACCTGCCACCTAAACCTCTTCTTCAGGTTAAGCTGACTCAAATACTTTAACCATCTCCATTTGATGTGAATTCAAGGCTCTGCATCCTTTTGGTCACCTCCCCCCAACTCTCTTCATCTGATCAGGGTTCTTCCTAAATACGGCACCCAGAACTGAACAGAGCAAAACTTGAGGCAGTTCTTGCCTCTGTGCCTCCCGGTGTAGTCTAAGATTTTATCAGTTTCCTTAAAAGTTCTGTCACACTGGCACTCACATGAGTCCAACAACCTTCGGGCGTTTCCGGACCACCCTCCCCTGCCTCTCTGCCCCTTGATTTGGGATCTTGCCCTGGGAGAACCCTCTCTGACCCTTTGCCCAGCTCCCGCACGATCCGAGGGCTGCATGGGCTGCTGTGCTGACCTCGTTGGCGTCGATGCCACTGTTGACAGCCCACGTAGTCTGGAAGTACTCCAGCATGCGCTGTTTGAGGGGTCGGGGCAGGCGGTGCACCCGGATAAAGTCCTTCAGGTCTTTCATGCGCGTGTGGTAGAGCGAGCGCCTGGAGTACATGCGCTGGATGATGGCTGTCACGTTTCCGAACACCACAGCATGCATTAGTGCTGGTGGGAGAGGAAAGAGCAATGGATGGTCAGGTAGGTAAAGATGCCCCCACGCTTCTCCCAAGAGACTGTGTTTTCTGCTACTCTACAAATCCCACTGATGGATATATATACTGATGGGTGGGACCATACCCTGTGACCATACCCCATGACCTCCCCATGAGGGAAATTAACCCAGGGCCTGGGGGCTGGAGAGCCACAAGGTCCAGTAGAGTGACTGAGAGAGAGAATGGGAAAGAGAGAATGTGAGGTGGGCAGGCGAGGGGCAGTGGAGATGGAGAGTGTCTCACCCCCGATAAGCATGGTGCAGATGGAGAAAATCTTCTCTGCGTCCGTGTTGGCGCAGACGTTGCCAAAGCCCACGCTAGTGAGGCTGCTGAGCGTAAAGTAGAGGGCAGCGATGTAGGCACTTCTCCGGGAGGGGCCGCCCATGGCCGACCCATTCACATAGGGAGACTCCAGCCTTTTGCCCAATTCATGTAACCAGCCTGCATTGGGAAACAGGAGAACAGAATGGTGTCCAGAGCCTGTGAGTCCACCTTGCACCTACACTGGGCAGGGCAGGGCGGTAACAGGGAGAGAAAGGACAATTCAGCTCAAAGATTATTCCTAAACCTGTAGATCTCGGACAACTCACTTAACTCCAGTTTCCTCATCTGTGACTAAATGTTCTCTAGTTTCTGTCCAAGATTGAGGAACATTAGAAATTTGGGGATTATGGTCAGGATGTGGGGGTCTCAGCTACTCCCTTGGGGAAAGATTGGGGAGAAAGTGAGGGTTTGGGAGGGCTCATGAAGCGGAGATGGCTAGTAAGAGGATCCTATAGAGTTGGGTTACTGGAAGAATCGATCCAAGGGTCCTGAGAGGGGTTGCTGAGAGGGTCCCATAGGAAGCTGGCTAGAGATTAAACATTAAAGTTGATTAGGGACTAAAAATTTCCAAGGGAATTCCCAAGATAGAGGTTTAGTAAGGGTCTTGGGGGTGAGAAGGAGGCAGGAATCCAGTACTCACCAATGTCCCAGACCAGTGGGTCATTGGCCTCCATCTCCTTTCGACCAATGACATACCAGATACAGGCCATCCAGTGCGCCAGCAGGGCAAATACAGACATGAGCAGGGTGAGCACCATGGCACTGTACTGGGAATACCGATCCAGCTTCTGCAGCAGCCGCAGGAGCCGCAGGAGACGGACTGTCTTCAACAGATGCACAAGTGATGTCTGGGGGACAAAAGGCCAAAAGGGTTGGTGAAACCCCAAGCCTAGACCACGCAACCTCTCCTGAGGGCCCCCAGGGGCCCAGGAAAAACCTTGCCAGTCCCACCTTATCCTACTTAGCATTGGCTCTGGCTTATTACTCAAAAATCAGAAAAGATAAAACAATAATAAGCTGATCATATAATCCAGGAAGGGAGCAAGGAAGAAAATCAGCTCCCCAAGTCACACAAATAGTGATTTCAGAGGTAGACACTGAACTCTAGTCCTATAATTTCAGTGCCAGTGGATGAGAGAGAATTGGAAAGAGATAGATATAGAAGCAGAACAGACAAGATTTGACTACTCATCGAATGTGAGGTAAAAGTGAAAAATTGAGAATGAATCTGAGGTGGGTTACTGGAAAGACAGTGGTGTCTAGAAAGAAACAAGGAAGAAAAATAAGAGGCTATTTGGGAAGAAATAAAGTGAGCTCTATTTTGGACATATTGAGTTTGGGATGTTTATGGGACAATCAGTTGAAAATGGCCAATGGGCAGTTGCTGACACAGGATTGGAACTCCACAGGGTTTTCTTATCTATAGGTTTAGATATACAAATGTGATAGTATTTACACTAAAATGATTACTGAACCTAGGAGGGGCTGTTGAGATCATTTAGGAAATGTGTAAAGAGACTAGAAGGGCAAGGTAAAGTTTTGAGGTGCATCCATAGTCAGGGGGTCAAGACATAGCTATTGATGCAACAAAGATTGAAAAGGAATGGCCAGTTAAGTGGGAAAGAACCGAGAAAGAACAATATCATGGAAACCAGAGAATAGAAAGTATACAGGAGGAGATGATGGTCAATAGTGTCAAATGCTGTCGAGAAAGACAAAAAGATGAGGACCAAAAAAAAAAAAAAATCATTAAGAGATTATTATTCTGGGGCAACCAGGTAGCTCAGTAGATAGAGCAATTGGTCCTGGAGCCAGAAGAACTTGAGTTCAAATCAGACACTTACTAGCTATATGATGTTAGGTAAGTGTGCTTACACACACACACACACACACACACACACACACACACACACACAGAATCGTTGTGTATAGCAGTAGTTGGGTATAAGGACATATAGGACATATTAGGAAATCAAGGTGATGTCAGAACCAAAGATAATAAATTCTTTTCTCCACCTGTTACAATTTGGATTTTGAAATCATCATTCAATTGAAATTGTCCTCTCTAAAGTTACTAAAGCTGTTCTCTATTAAGCCTTTTTCTGTCTATTTAGCTGTTTCTTAATCTTTTTAGTCTCCTTTGATGCGTCATCATCCATGTCTTACTGTGGGAGACCTTAGGACTCTATCCACTTCAGGCTCCTTTCCTGGTTCATCAGTCATGTCATGGGTGTCTCCTAGTGCTCTGTCAGGATGCTTTTCTCTTCTCTCTACACTCTCTCACGTGGAGATCTTATTACCTCTCATGAATTCAACTATCATCTCCATGTACGTGATTCCCAGATCTATTAAAGCTCTTCTCATGCTACAAATATAGCATCACCAACTGTCTTTCAGACATTTTGAACTGGATAACTTATAGATACCTCAAACTCAACAAGTGTAAGACTCAACTTCTTAGTTTTCCCCTAAATCCTTCCCTCTTTTGAACTTACTTCTTACTGCCAAGTGTACCATCCTCCTCCTAATCACCCAGGCCCACAACCTCCATTTTTATCTTGTCTTTTCACACCCACTCACCCAACATAGCAAATCCAGAAACAACTAGGTAGTGGAGTAGATCAAGTTCCAGGCCCAGAGTCATGAAAACCTGAGTTCAAATCTATCGTCGCAGACTGTGTGATTGTGGGCAAGTCACTTAACCTCTGTCTCATTTTCCTCAACTGTAAAATAGGTATAATAATGTCACATCTTTTGCTATTATCCTGATAGTCTAATATCACCTTCAGTTTTGTTGTAAAGATCGAGTGCGATAATATTTACAAATACTTGGCATATGGGAGACACAATACTTTTTTTCTTCTTTTTTTTCCCTTTTCTTCTCCCTCCTTCCTTCCCTTCCTTTATTCTATCTTTCTCCTTCCTACATTCCTTTCCTCCTTCCCTCCCTCCTTCATTCCTTCACTACCAAATGTATTTTAGTCATGTTTGCCTTTACAACATTTCTCTACTTGTTTCCTCTATCTCCTCACCTAGCCACTACCATAGCTTCTCGTTTTATTTTATCAAGACTATTTCAATAGCCTTCTGACTCATCTTTCTGCCTCAAGTCTATCTCTACTCTAATTGTTATCATTGTTTAGTTATTTTCCAGCCATATACAACTCTTTGTGATCCCTTTGGGGGATTTCTTGGCAAAGATTTGTCGTTTTTTTCTTCAGCACATTTTATGGATGAGGAAACTGAGGCAAAAGGGATAAAGTGACTTGTCCAGGGTCATACAACTAGTATCTGAGGTTAGATTTGAACTCAGGGTACATAACTTGAAAACATTACAGCGCTAATACTCATAAAAATTCATCCTATTACAGTTTTTATATACATTAACAATGTACTTTTTGGGGGGGTTAAGTGACTTGCCTAGGGTCACACAGCTAGGAAGTGTTAAGTGTATGAAGTCAGATTTGAACTCAGGTCCTCCTGACTTCAGGGCTGGCACTTTATCCACTGTGCCACCTAGCTGCCCCATTAATAGTGTACTTTTGCTGCTTTCAAGATTACTTATTTTATAACACATTACTGCATAGTTAGAAATACCATCACTTTCAGTTATATGTAAATTAATTAGTTATTAAAATGTTTTTTAAAAAGATGTGAATTTGGGTCTTCCTAATTCCAGTCTCAGCACTCTAGCCACTATGTCTCCCAGCTGCTCCCCTCCCAGTCTAAAAGCTTAAGGGATTTTTATAAATCCCTGCCCTGTCCCTTCCACTCAATAAATTCCAGTAGCTCCCTATTACCTCCAGGGGCAAATATAAAATCATTCAGCCTTTAA